>NW_026890718.1:0-26213 GCF_015708825.2 Lethenteron reissneri | reverse complement strand
AGTTTAAGAGTTCGTAAATCGAGGCAGACCTGTACGGTAGTATTTCAGCATTGGGATGTCTGGCCGCCTTTGTCTCCCGGGTTGCGATGTTCACACCTCGCACCAGGTACTCAGGAGGGTCCTGCGACACATGGATGTTTGGCCAATTGCATGAATGAGAGTTTAGCTTCGTGTGGAGAGAAACCACAGGACCAAGATACCCCCCACCCCTCACTCCAAACATACACACACACCGACTCAAAGCTCTGCACAGATGGATTTAAGAATCCACTGCTATACTGACATTTCCATGGTCACCTAGCAGCCCATTGCAACATCTGGTATTACCAAGGAGCCTCCTATTCAAGTACTGACCAGGCTAAATCCTGCCTAGCTTCCGCGATCTTACGAGGTCAGGTGCATGGCTTGGTCGCATTTCATCATCAGCCACAGTCAATCCACGGCTGGATGAGGGCCTCCCCAAACCTAACCCCCTCTCATGGTAACGCGATGTAACAACCCACCCAGCAACTGCACGTGAACCGATTTAATGTCTCCACGATGGACGTGCTCTCGGACACGTGCCATTCACGGTTGCCACTCCGTTACTATTCTTGACCCTGGTTGTAATTGTCCAGGCCCGAAGCAAGCCGAGTCCAACTGACCCAGGCCAATTCGCATCACCGTGAACAACTCTCCCCCCTACGTGGGCACCAATTCACCCCAATCACCAGAAATCGAGGCGTCACTATGGCCAAAGCCAATGAAACCACCATCACGCCTCGCTACCAACGTTCTCTACCCTCTGCCAGATCCTGCAGTCGACACGCAGCGGACCTCCAAGATCCGCACTAACAGGCATCCCAGCGGCTGCTGTTACAACTCAACACTAAGACTCGTAGACTCGCACAAACCCATGGGCCCACAGACCCGCACAGACCCGCACAGACCCGCACAGACCCATGGGCCCACAGACTCACATAGTGACCCATTGACTAGCAAGTGACTCAGACTCACACAGTCACCCGTAGCCTCACACAGAAACCATTGAGACTCGCACAGAGACCCATAGCCTCGCAATGAGATTCAGAGGCTCGCACAGACACCCATAGATCTGCCCTCACAGTCTCCCACCCTCTCGGTCTTTGGTCTTCTCTTGCCCTTGGTTGCCTGGCTCATATAGATCACTCCGCTGCCCGTGTCGTTACCTGGCACCGCCCCCCCCCCATCCCTCGACACGCAGCTCCACCCTGGGCCGCCGGTTTTGGCCGAATTACATCTCAGCTCGGCTCGGCAGTCACGTTCTCGTGAACCCACAACGATTCGATGAATTATCACGATTTAGAAATGGGTTCTTTGTCTCGTATGAATTGCTATTTCGAGTTTCGTGTTTTGTTCGTGTGCCAGTTGGTTGCTCCTTTCTAGTCTCGGGTAATCCGTGCAAACTACATGCAAATGTCGTGCATATTTACATGGAAATTGCATGCAAAGCAATAATGCATACGCGAATGTTTATTTAGGCTAACGAAGGCAGCACACATGCTGCAGTCGGCAGGTGTTTTTTTTTATAGATTCTTGAATCGAATAATAACCCTGGATCGTGACTCGTTATTAAATCGCAGGTGGGGGACGGGGTGGAGGGGGCGCCCTGAATCCATCTAGGTGAGGCACGTCGCTCACTCCATTTCTCCTCCTCTGTAAACAAACGTCTCGTTCTACCCAAGAGCAACGATACACAACAAATAATATTAAACAATTAGAATATGACATGTAATCCCCATGGACATATATCCCCAGGAACTAATAATTACAAGGAAATTAGTATTGCTTTCACCACTACATATTTGTCCCCCCCCCCCAAGTTAAGTGAGGGTTAAGGTCTTGGGGTTATTATTAGGGGTAAGGTGGTTACAGATTTAGGAGAAAGTTCTACATTTGTTAGGACAAAGTTAAGATCCGAGATATGCAAGATATTTTCACAGTTATGGAGGACTTCTCGCTGGAGACTACACAACCAGCATCACCAGGTGTTTCAGAAGAGCTCAGATCTCGCGAAAACAAAAACTATCAACCCCTGAGCTCTTGGTATTACCCGATGATGCCGGTCGGAATCTCCTACAAAACGTTCCAGATGTTTCTTGCTCGCTTTTCAATCCTCCGCCAGTTTTGCTGACGAACCGAGCCACTGTGGAACCTTTTGTACGGATATGTTAAACTTCTTTGCACCGTACGTAGCCAACCGCGCTAATCAGAGGTGCGGGGGAAGGACGATCAGCAATAAGCAGTTTTAAAGAATGTAGTTTTCAATCCATTGCCCACGAGGTGACCCACTCGATTTAATTGGCTCTCTCATTGGGCGGTGAAGAGTGTTAGTTAAGAAAAAAAATCTACGTTATACCTCCACGACAATCTAACTCAAAATCAACGAATTATCAATCATTAATGTCGGTGGTAAAAGCCGACGTATGAAATTTATATTAAGACGTTAAACCGTACAAAAAAAAGCAAGGTGAAGCAACTTCCCGTAAGTTGCGTAAGTTAGTCTTAAAACGTAGCGCGTTTCTGAAAACACATGGATACAGACCTACTCACAAACTCATGTTGAAGACTCCTTTGTGACACGCAAAAATAATACGGGGGTATAAATAATAATCAGGTGAAGCAATATTCCCGAACATTAGTTCCTCGGTCACACAGATAAATCTCATCGGATGAAAGCGTCTCCTGTATTCTCCGGCACTGGCTCCTGAATCCGGCCGGGTGGCTCAGCGGTCGAGCGAGCGGCTCTCGCCATGGGAAGGCCGCGAGTTCACATCCTGGTTGTGGGCGTTGACTCAGCCCAGCATCCCTCCCTCCGGGGTCGATAAAATCAGTACCACTTTGCGGCGAAATCAACGGCGGTCGTTCAACTGAAAGACTCGCCTTAGGATCGTGCGATGTCCACCACTGGCTCTGCAGGGCTGTACAACACAAGAGAGATGAGCACGATGCCTCAGTGCTGATGCTCCTGAATTCCCAAGTAGCTGCAACACCCATACCCACCCACTGCCACCCATTGCCCCGCACCCCTCCGCCACCCACCCCCTTCATCTCTCGTCAGTGCCACAGTCCGGGCGGCTCCTGAGCGACGTGCGAGCGGAAGAGGGTGAAGTCGTCGAGGTGCGAGAGCGGCAGCGAGCGGATCACCTCGCCCAGGAGGTCGTGCATGAGCGGGAAGACGGCGACGCTGAGAGCTGGGCGCGACGGGCACACGCTGAAACAAAGACAAAGATCACCCATATCGCCTTAACAGACTGGAGGAGCAAGCGCCGTTAGCGAGTAGTGCTTATGAAGGCCGGCACGGCACATGGGAGAGTTGGGTGGCCAACACTGTGCCCGGCCACCTTTGTCTCCCTCGTAGCGATGTTTACACATTGCACCAGGTACTCATTTGAGGCCGAGTCGACCTAAGGGAGGCCCAGGACCAGTTCAGATAATTGTCAGTGGTGTTGGCTGCGAGGGGGAATCGAACTCGGCTCGGCGGGTTTGGAGTGCAGCGCGCTAAGCGCTACACTACCGCTCCCCACATACACACACATTTACACATACCGAGCATCTAACCGGACCTAACCCAGCTGCAAAACAACACACACACGTTAACACATCACACACGGCCTGCCCTTGTTGAAATAACACCGCGGGTGTCTCTCAAGTCCAGCGCAAAGCACACGGCGCGTACGTTTCACGGCGGAGATGCACAGGCCGTATTAACCAGGGCGGCCGCTCGTTTCGAGCGGCGAACTTCGCGCAATAAGCGACGAGCGCACCACCACCAGCACTGCCACGTGGCCTCGCCAGTCAAGGCTCTTCCACCGAGAGCGTGGAACGGGGGGGGGCGGGTGAGCCGGGGGGGGGGGGCTTTCAGATGGAGGACAGAGGGAGCCCGGGCGGGGGGGGGGGCGCGAGGTTGAGCGAAGAACCGTCTGTCGCGACGTGCGTTTAATCAACATTTGATTGTTTAATCCCAGTCCCAGAGGCCCTCATCTTCCTTCCTAGACTCTAGCAGCCCGCCCCCCCCCCTTGCCAGCCGACATCAGAGCGATCTCCCGCATCCCCCCCCACACACCCACCCCCTGCCGCCCCCACCACCACCGCTGCTTCTTCAGCTATCAGCAGGTCCAGCTGCTGCTGCTGCTGCTGAAGAGACGCAGGAATTGCCTCTTCCGCAGAGAAGTGTGTTTGTCATTCGGAAGGAGGGGGAACAGACGAACAGGGTTGGTGGTGGCAGTCTTGGTTGTGGTGGAGGTTGCCGTGGGGGTGGAGGTTTGTGGGGGTGGTGGTAGTTGTTGCTGTGGGGGTGGTTGTTGTGGTGGTGCAGGTTGCTGTGGGGGTGGTTGTTGTGGTGGTGGTGCTGGAGGTTGCAGTGGGGGTGGTGGTTGTGTTGTAAGGCTGGTGGTGGGGTTGCTGTGGTGGTGGGTGTGTGGGGGTGTTGTTGTGGTGGTGCAGGTTGCTGGGGGTGGTTGTGTGGTGGTGGTGCTGGAGGTTGCAGTGGGGGTGGTGGTTGTTGTTGTGGTGGTGGTGGGGTTGCTGGTGGTTGTTGTTGTGGTGGTGGTGGGGGTGCTGTGGTGTGGGGGTTGCTGTGGGGGTGGTTGTTGTGGTGGTGGTGCTGGAGGTTGCAGTGGGGGTGGTGGTTGTTGTTGTAAGGCTGGTGGTGGGGGTGGTTGTGGTGGTGGGGGTTGCTGTGGGGGTGGTGGTTGTTGTGGTGCTGAACGTTGCTGTGGGTGTGGTTGTTGTTGTGGTGCTGGAGGTTGCCGTGGGGTTGTTGCTGTGGTGGTGGTGGTGCTGAAGGTTGCTGTGTGGGGGGGGGGGGGGGGTGATTGCTGTGCTGGAAGTTGCTAATGACAAGGTCATATTTTACTTTGCAGTGTTTAACCATGTGCGGTAAATCTATGGCACTGTCTGTACAGCCTTGAGGCCAAGGTTAAGCACAGGATCTTGTTTTAAATAAAGTATTTTATTCTATTTGTGTAAAATAAAGGGGAGGGGGAACGGTGGCGCAGTGGCTAGCGCATTGCACCAGCATGGTGAAGTATGGTCAGTTAACTCCCAGGACACAGAGGCCTTTCATCCAGCAGTGGATTGACAAAGGGCTGTTTTAGCTGTGGGCTTGCACATCCACAGCTTCGGAGGCAAGGGCTGCTGGAACACGGAGAGATTTGTAAAACTCCCAAACGAGGTTCATCTTCACAGTCAATACGACGTCTGTAACTTGTGCATGTTCTGTTCCACGTGTTTCTTGGTGCAATTGAAATAAACCAAGGGGCAAACTAAATACAGTACGTGGGTTCACTGTGTTCTCCAGCGTACAGTATCAAGTGAGTATAATTATCATCTGCTACGAGTGTATTTGGGAGTTCGATTATCTCAAACCGGTCCCGGGGGCTCCCCTAGGTCGACTCAGCCTCAAAAATGAGCACCTAGTTTGGTTTGTCAACATTAGCACTGGGTGGCGTGGTGCTGCCCTTCATAGGTGCTCGCTAAAAGAACTTGCCCCAAACACTCTGTTGAAGGCTATGGGGGGGGGTGTAATCTTTGTCGTATAACTTCATTGACACCAGGCACAAATTCGTGGTGCGTCTTACTTTCCAGAGCGTCTTATAATCCGCAGAATATACGCCGCGATCATTTGTAGGTTCGCCGATCGAACCTGGAAAATTGCCGACACACAGATGGGCCTGCCCACCCTCCGGTGTCTCCGCTGGATAACCGCAGCGCGATGTCTCACGCGCTCTGCAAGACAGATGGCGGTGTCGTGTTTACGGTTCACAACAACCCGCAGTATCAAGCGTATGTATGTATCTATCATCAACATCGATCTTAAAGCGACGTAAGGAATTAAACAAAAGACGGACAAAGCGGCGACAAAAACGGGCACCGGCGATCGGTCACGAGGCAGACATCTGTCCTCGTTTAAGAAGAATAAAATCACCAGCGGAAAGACAATCCAGGAGCACAATAGCACGCAAGGAATCATGGGAAAGCTTGGGGCGGCATGGGGGGGGGGGCATGGGGTGGTGAGGGGTGGGTGCAGGTAGGCCTCGGCAAGGTAAGGTAATTACCTTTATTACCGGGTAAAAGGGTAAAGGTAAAGGTTTCGACATGCCAAGGGGTAAGGTAAAGAGTAGGGTAAAGGTAGCTCAGAAGAATTACCCGGTAGAGTAAGGGTAGGGCGAATAATTACTGGTAAATACAGTACCTTGTTTACCGCTAAAAGTTCCGTGGCGCAGTGACGCAATCCGTGGCCTCCATTTAAAGTGATTGGGGAGCACATGGAGACGGTCCACGTTCTTGAGGTCGAGTGACTAGAGACGAGGATGCCAGCAACGGCTTTTTTTGGGGGTTGCTGCGAACAGCAATCGAAAGAGGCAGCGGTATGCGTTTCCCGTGGGAGCACACACACGATTGGATGGAGGGTGATCCGCATGCACAGCAAGGGAAGCGGCAGTGCGTGCGCTGCCGCAAGTGGTTTTCCACCCACACGAACGCGTCGGGGTGGAAAGCCCACCTCAAGAAACACAACGTGCTCGCCCCAGGCAGCGAGGTCGGGACGTTGGCGTCGGCGAGCCGCCTAATACAGCAAACGCTGAGCCGGCCAGCAATCCCAGATCGCCTCCTGGAAAGTTTGAGAACGCGGTGGTGGATTTTGTTATCCAAGGTGCAATCTCTTTGCGAGCCGCCGGCAGCGACAAGTTCAAGACCTTGGTCAACACATTGACGCCGGGATACGAGGGCCCATCGACCCGCACCATCATTCGCAGGATTGTCGAGCATCACGCCATCATGCTGACCATCGTCGGGGCGTTCTTCTCCAACCTGAACGTCGCCATCTCGCTCACCATCGACGGGTGGTCGAACCGCAACCTGAAGGGATTTCGGATGGTCACGGTGCACTGGATCGACAGCAAATCTGGTGCGTCAAAATCCATGCTGCTGACACAATCCTCGATGTGCAGTCCGGAAGGGGTGTCGGCAAGCGCATTGGGGCCACTCTGTTTGAGCACCTCCAAAGCCTCGGGCACAATATCTCGACCAAGCTGCTCGCTGTCACCAGCGACAATGGCTCCGATGCGAACAGTGCTGTCAAGACGTTGTTCGCCCTGGTCAACGTGGACGCCGGATATGAGCAGTTGCGGGCTTGCACCATATTCGATGTGCGGATCATTCCGTCCAGATCGGCGTCGTCCAAGTTCTAAAACTGATCAAGTCAACAAATGCCAAACTGTGCAAGGCGCTCGTCAATATCAGGTGCAGCAAGGTCGTCCGGCAGTCGTACCGCCACGAGGCCGAGATCGCCAGCTCGCCAGCAAGGAGCCGACGCACCAGGACTCGCCGACCAGGTGGCATTCGGACGTTTGACATGGGCGACGACGCCATCAAGAAGCGTGTCCCATTGGACATTATCATGGGCGCGCTTCCAGGATGTGATCGGTGTCGGTGCTTTTATCTGAACTGCAGTGGGCAAACATCGAGGGCGTGACAGCATTCCTGCGAATGCCGCGCCAGGTCATGGCCTCGTTGTCGGCGGACCACAATTCGACATTGGATCTCGTGCCGGTGACGATGGAGCACCTCGTCCGTCATTGTGATCACGGTGAAGCCGCCCTTAGAGCGATTGTTATTATACTGTACCATATACAGCAGTGTGATATACATTAGGGTGGGTAGAATAATACATAGTGTAATATTACAATGTATGGTTAATAGCAATACAGTATATACTTTAACGTTGGGTTTGTCTATGGCAGTATATAGTACGGTGTAGACTCGTGTGATGTAAGAGAATAAGTTTAGATGGAAGCATATTATATTTTTTACGACATAGAATTGTAATGTATTACTTACTGTTAGTAACTCAGCTTATTGTAGAGTATATTTAGTATACTGATGATACTATGTAGTTTATACTTTAGTTGTTTACGTGGTGGGTTTAGTTACTGCAGCTACATACTATTAACACTCCTTCCCTTTATTAATGCTACCCCTATCCCCTCCCTGTGATGCTGCTAATCCTGCATAATGCACGGGCATAAGTAGTACTAATCACATACCTGCATTTCCCATATCCCCTCCCTTTGATGCTGCTAAACCTGCATAATGCACGGGCATAAGTAGTACTAATCACAAACCTGCATTTCCCATATCCCCTCCCTTTGATGCTGCTAATCCTGCATAATACACGGGCATAAGTAGTACTAACCACATACCTGCATTTCCCATAAATATGCTAAATTAAAAAATCTGCAATTTTTTTTGTCAAGGCGCCCTTTCCCCCCCTTCCAACCCAGATTAAATAGACGCTCCAAGCCTGGTGCTGTTTCATTCAGACGCTGTCTCCCCGGCAGACCTGGTCTTCACCTGAGGACGACTGCTTGCGTTGTGGCCGAAACGTCGTGAGAATTATTTAATGTTTTATTTTTATTATTTTATTACTTCCCTTCTACGTCACTTTACCGAAAGAACCAAGAAGATGAATCCCTGCTGCAGTCACGAAAGCTTTAAATCGAAAAATGAATAAAGCGCTCTAACTAGCATTTATCGTAAAAAAAAATGTCCATGTTTTTACCCCAGTAATTACCCTGTAATCGCGAAATTTGTATGGGATAAGGGTAAAAGGTAAGGTAAAGGTAGCTCGTTCTTTTTTACCTTTTACCTTACCTGCTAAAGGATAAAAGGTAGGGTAGCGCGATTGTATTTGTGGTAAGGTAAAAGGTAGGGGTAAAGTTTCTCTTGTTTTTTTTACCGTTTAACTTTTACCTTACCTTGCCGAGGCCTAGGTGCAGGGGTGGGTGGACGGGAGATGCAGGTGACGAGGAGCAAGGGGTGGTGGTGGCAGTTGGTGGGGGAGGATCGTGGTACGTGGCGGTATCAGGGGTCTTTGCAGGAAAAAGGGGGTACCGGGAGGTGGGGGGGGAGATGGGGAAGTGGGGATAGGGAGCGGGGTGGGGGCTTGAGTGTAGGAGTCAGGGAGGGGGGGGGGTTGCAGAGATGGGGGAAGGGAGTGCTGTAGGAGGGCGGGGGGAGCGGAGTTGGGGAGCGGCAGTATCTGCATCCTGTCCCAGACTGAACTTGGGGCGCTGGCTTATCTCTCGCCAGCCACATGACGCTGTTGTTGACACAGCATTGTGGTGTCGGTGGTGGATGGGAGAGTAATGGTGGTAGTGGAGACAATGCTGGTAGTGGTAACAGGGTGGTGGTGGTAGCAGAGATGGGGGTGGCTGGTGGTGATGGGTGTCGTGGTCGCAGAGTTGGTGGTGGTGGTGAAGATTGTGGTAGTGGTGGTAGCAAGTGTCGTCTTGGTGGAGATGGGGGTGGTAGTGATGAAGATGGGGGTGGTTGATGGTGATGGGGGTCGTGGTGTGATGCAGATTGTGGTGGTAGTGGTGATGGTGGGGCGGGTGGTGGTGATGGTGGGGCGGGGTGGTGGTGGTAATGGCAGTTTTTCTAGTGGAGGATGTTATGACCAAGGCCACGTTTTTTTACCGTGTATTGGTCAGTAAATCTACAGCAATGTTTGTGTGGCCTTGAGAGAAACAATTAATTCGTGAATTCTCGGCTCGCAAGACTCGTGCAGGCACGTGTAGCATTTACGGATGTTGCGGCTTTCCCAAATTTTCATTCCCCAACTCCAAAGCATTCCCATCGTCCATTGGGATCAAGCACACAGCAGCGATCACCGCCCCACCCACCGGCAGACGAAGCCGCTTGCCGGCCAGGTGCCGAGTCACCTGTGCCACACCAGGGCAGCTGCAACTGGGGGTGCGACCTTTAAATGTGTTGATATGTGAGATGTATGCACTCCGCGATGATGCCCCCCCCTGCCTATAGGAGGGCGGTACATCGCAAACAAAATCGTTATCATCTCTGCCATCGTTATTACGCCAATCAACATTACCCTCATCCATTATCTGTCGTCATCATCACTAACTTCACCCACTTACCCACCCACTAATCACCCCTCCACCCACTGAAGGACTCACTCACAAACCCACCAACCCACTCACCCAACCCAGCCACTCACCACCCATTCATTCATTATTATTGCAGTCAATCATCGTCGCTATAGTTATCTTGTCATCATCACATTATCGTCATATCACCGCTACCACCACTACCACCGGCGGCCCCTGCCTCCTCCTCACTCATGCTCACCTCCTCATGATGGTCTTCTGCAGCTCCTTGCAGGTGACGCGCGTGTCGCCCGTGAGAGGTGGCACACGACGAGGTGGGGCGAGGGCGGCGACGAAGTGGAGGGCGACGTCAGGGCTGCGGGGCAGTCCGCCCCCGCGCGACACCACGCACAGCCGTTGCAGCTCGGGGCAGCGCAGGAGAGCCCGGAAAAACGTGGCGCCCGCACTCACGTATGGCTGCTCCAGCCTGTGCCGGAGACAAGGGTGGGTGGTGTGGTGTGGGTGGTGTGGGGCTAGGTGGGTGTGGGGGGTGGGGGGGAGGTGCCGCTACGAACCCCGCGATCCAGGTTCGATTTCTACTCATGGCCACCACGAGTGACGATTATCTGAACCAGTCCTGGGCCTGCCCGAGGTCCACACGGCCTGAAATGAGTACCTGGTGCAGTGTGTAAACATCGCCACTGGGGAGACAAAGGCGGCCGGGCGTGGTCCTTACCACCCATCCCCTCGTGCACTGTTCCTGGCCTTCACGGGAGTTCTCGCGAACAGCACTTGCTCCAACAGTCTGTCAAGGCTGTACGAGGGATCTTTGTCTCTATTGGATGCGTCGGAAGGCGTATGGGTGGATGGCGGTCCTCGGCATCACCGTTTGCGTTGCAGTCGCACGATCGTCAAGGTAATTTGTTATAAACGGCCGTCTCCCGAAAGGCTCACGCCTGCAGACGGACGCCATAAGACGCCACGCCCGGTGGCCCATTGCCGCCCTACGGCTGCCTTTTCCGCTTGGGCACCCGTGCCGAGCCGAGCCAGGGCCATTTTTTTCAGTGCCGTGACGTGCCGATCCCCGGCGACAGAAACCTTCAGGTCGAGGGTTTGAATGGATCGCAGCGGCGGTGGCCTTTATCGCGTCACTGGCCCGAAAAGACTCGCACCGACGCCAACAGACTCGCACAGAGACCCACGGACCCACGTAGTCCAACAGACTCGCAAAGGCCAAAAGACTCGCTTATAGGCCAATAGACTCAGAGGTGCATACACCCACAAGGCTTATAGACTCATACAAAGGCCTATAGACTCGTACAGAGTCCCTGCAGACTCTCACAGAGGCCCACAGAGTCTCGCAGAGGCCCTGCGATAAGGATTTGAGACTGTGCATGTGTGGGGGTTTAAGTTGCAGGCAGAGCTGCCCAGAGGTTTCTTGCGGCCTGGGGGAAAATGGCGCGCGGGCTCGCTCATCTCCTCATCCCCCAGGTCCATTGTGGGGTCCAGAGCAAATATCCCCTGTTGTGCACCCTGGCGGCGCTGTTTGCAGGGGCAATATCATCGTCGTCATCGTCGTGATCGTCGTGATCGTCATCGTAGCCGATCGTACGCCTGGGGGGGGAACTCACCGAAAGCTGTGCAGCCTCTGGCACAGCGCCAGCGCCTGGCACAGCGCCGGCAGGTACGTGGCGTGCGCAGGTTTGCCGATGTTCGCCAGGGACAGCTCCTGCAGGTGCCGGCAGCCCCGAGCGAGTGCCACCAGCCCGGTGCCCGTCACCACCTCGGGTGCCTGCCGGGGCAAGGTCGGTGGGGGCACAGGTAAGCCGAAGGTGGTTCCCGTTGTCGTTCGAGCGATCCGTTGGGATCTTAGTTGGAAAATGGGTGAGCTAACCCAACTGGCACTCGCTTGCTTGCTCCCCCATTTACTAATTCGCTTCTTCACTCACCTGATGACTGACCTACTTGCCCACCCACCCATTCATTCGCACACCCACCGACCAATCCCATCATTTTCTCACTCGCTCACACGTCAGCCAGGAACCGGCTGCCCCGCCAGCCGGGCGCAACCCCTCGCCCCCCCCCGGGTACCTGCGCCACCGTGAGCCGGCGGAGGTTCGGTAGCTGCCCAATGAGCGCCATCTCTGCGTCCCCGAACGCCGTGCCGTGCCCGCAGTGCCGCACTTGCTGGTTGGCCATTTCGAACCGCGGCAAAGCCGACACGAAGTTCGACGACACCAGCTCCAACTCGCGCAGCTGCGGCAGCCGAGACACCAATCCGGCAAACGGGCCAGCGTCGGCGGGGTCACCGGCTACGCCGAGCAACGCAACCGCCGGTGCCTCCGCCGCCGTCAGCGGCGCAGTCCTCATGACCCGCATCTTCTTGTCAAATCCGCGCGCCGCATCTCCGGCGCCGCCCTCGGCGGTTCCGCCCGTTGTTCCGCTGATCCGCGGCGTCTCCGCCGGATCGCAGACTCGGGCCGCGCCGGCGCACGTACACCGCCGGCGCCGCCCACCAGCGGGCGCGTGCCCCGCCGGGGAGCTCGACCGACACGGCGCACAGCGGCAACGCGAGCGAGCGCAGGCGGCGCAGGCGGGACAGCGCCCGGCACAGCTGCCCGGGCGCCGGCGGCGACAGCGGCAGGTGGACGTGGGCGCCGGCCAGGTTGAGGCTGCGCAGGCCGCGGCGGCACACGCGCGTCAACGCGTCCAGGAAGGCCACGGAGGCCTGCTCCGGGCGCTGGACCCCAAAACGGCCGAACGCGAAACCGCTCAGGTTGAGCGTCACCAATGAGCGGGCCGGGCTGGCGGCGTCGCCGTCGTGGTCGCCGTCGTCGTCGTTGCTGTGGCCCTCGTCTTCACGATCGGCGGCGCGAGCTCCGTCATCGCCGTCACTGCGGGCGGGGCCTGGCGCCGGCAGGGCGAGCATGTGCGCCAGGTCGAGGCTGCGCAGCGAACAGCGCGGGAGGATGGTGGCGGGGCCGGCGCAGGCGGACGGAGCGCAGCGCCGAGCCCTCGGCGAGCCAGGAGCGAGGGAGCTGCAACGACGCGAGGTCGTCGCTCTCGGCCACCGCCGACAGGAAGCCCGACATCCACGGAGTGAGCTCCGGGAAGCCGCAGGGCACTGACAGCACGAACGTCTGTCCAAGAGAGAGAGGTTGCATATCATCCATCGTCAGCATCGTCATCATCGTCATTAGCCAAGATCCATCTACTTCTGAATTCCACCTCCGAGAATTAACGTATAGGTCATGTGATCGATCGGGCTATCGCCGTCTCGTGAAGACGTGTGGCGATACGGCACTCCGCTCTGCCTGTAATTCATAACCCACCGAGAGAGAGAACGAACGGAGCAGTGAAGGAGTCACCTCCCAATCACAAATGACGTGGTGGAGGGGGGGCGGAAGGGGGTAGCAGTGGAAGAGTGACCGAGTGAACAACGGCTGGCTACGGAGGGATGGCAGCTGCAGAACAGGGGCTGCCACCTCCCAATTTACTGGCGGGGGCAGGAATGGGGCCAGAGGACTGAGAGGCGGGGGGTGGTGGTGGGTGGTGGAGGTGGGGGGGTGGGGTGGTGGTGGGTGGTGGGGGGTGGGGTGGTGGGGGGGGTGGGGTGTGGTGGGTGGTGGGGGGGGGTGGTGGTGGGTGGGGGGTGGTGGTGGGTGGTGGGGGGTGGTGGTGGTGGTGGTGGTGGTGGTGGGTGGTAGGGGTGGTGGGGGGGTGGTGGTGGGTGGTGGGGGGGTGGGTGGTGGTGGGTGGTGGGGTGGTGGTGGGTGGTGGTGTGGTGGTGGGTGGTGGGGGGTGGGTGGGGGGGGTGGGGGTGGTGGGGGGTGGGTGGGGGGGGTGGGTGGGGGGGTGGTGGGTGGTGGGGTGGGGGGTGGGTGGTGGTGTGGTGGTGGGGTGGTGGTGGTGGTGGGGGGTGGTGATGCAGAGGGGAGCGTGGGTTCGCTCGCCATGCCGCTACCTCGATGCCGCTGGGTGGGCGCGACGGCAGCGACGAGAGGTAGATGCTCGCCACGGCCTGGTTGCTGAAGCCGGGCGCCAGCCGCACGGCGAACACGCGCAGGGTGCCGTAGCACGGTATGTTGCTCTGGCCCACCATGAGCTGCGCGGGGGGCAGCGCCCCCCCCGACCTCGTCGCAGTCGGGGATCTCGAGGCGCAGCAGCAGGTGCTGCGCACGGCGACGCAGCACGGCCACCACGCCGTACGACGGCGTCAGCAGGGTCTGGCGCAGCTCGGTGAATGCGCGCCAACGCCTGCCAGGCGGCGGCGGCGGGCGGTGGTGAGATCGCGAGGGGGAAGATGTGCGAGAGAGGTGTGAGAGCGTGCGTGAGGTATCGTGCGGCGCGCTGATCTAACAGTGAAGTGCAAAGCTCAAAAGTGATTTCCTGCTGGAATCGGCGGCAAGGAGGTGTTAGCTTCTTGTTTACAGCCCCTACCCGCTGGTGGAATTTTCACTTGACTCATGACGGGGGTGAGTCTATCCCCCCGACAAAGTAGTACTATTTTATCGACCATGGAGGAAGAGACACTGGGCTCAGTCAACTCGCGACCTTTTCCGATTGTGAGCCGCTCGCTCTACCGCCGGAAGCACCTGGCCGGTTCTGGGCCAGCCGATTATTCAGAACGACGACAAAAACAACGATGGAAATAAAACCGGAATTTGCACAGCGCTAACGACTATAAAAACTATGAACATTTTTTATTAACCAGGTAAGGCCCACTGAGCTATATAGCTCTTTTTCAGAAGCGACCTGGCCATCACAAATAACGAAGTGGCTTATCACATGGAACGTTATAGCAGCGAAATACTCTAAAAGCATGTTACTAAATGTGGAGGGAAAAACCGGAGGACCCGGAAAAAAAATCCACGCGACCATGAAGAGAGAAAGAGACGTGCAAACTCCAAATATACAGCCGGCGTCAGGGTCGGGATCGAACCCACGACCTCCTGCAGATAACGTCTCGCCACAGCGACGCCCCAAACAAACCTAAATGCTAAACAACACAACGGAGGATCGGCGCAACCTCGACACCACACCAGTGCGGAAAAAAAACGTGGCGGTGCTGGACGGGGCCCGTCCACCTATGGCCACCAGAGTGGGGCGGGTGGGGGGGTGGCGGAGGCAACCACGACAACAACGGCGACGACCGCTACCCACCGCGCGGGCCTCCGCTCCGGAGCCGCGCAGCGTCGAAGCCCGGGCGCACGTCGATGGCGAGCGAGGCGAGTGCCGGGGCACCGCCGAGGATGCGGTCCAGACGCGTCGCGGTGAGAGCGCAGCCCGTCACGTCCAGCCGCACCAGTGAGCGGCAGCGGCACACCGCGGTCCAGCACATTCGCCGACAGCCAGTAGCAGCCGCCCAGGTCGAGGTTTTCTGCACGCCCGGGCTGCGCGCACTCCAAGATTCTCGCGGACGTCTTGATCGGTTCACCTGGTCCCGGGTGGGTGGGTGGGAGGGGTGTCGACGGGAAGAGCAGCGAGAAGGGACGTGGTGGTGATGTGGTTTCTTATACTCATAGCACTATCAATGTTTTGTTTTTCTATACGTAGGCTTTCCCGTTCAAAACCGGTCATTCGGAATTAGGTTTCTTTGGGTATACATTTTCAAGCCTAACGCTCCCACCATCCAGCGACAGATCCAATCAAATCACGTTGTTATGTCATGGGAAAATATGTCACATTGGTTTGGTTTATAAACAAAACCGGAGGAGGAATGTTGGAGCAGCAAGGAATATGTTGACAATATTTTATGTGATGCTTAACTGGAGATTACCAACCAGCAAGATCAGTGGAGCTTTGTTAACACTCGATGTATAAATAGGGGGACTGCAGAGCTTGGCAGTTTTGCACCGGCTCGCCGCCTGGCTGGATGACAGCAAGTGGCAAATTGAGTCACTTACTTTGTGTGGTATACAGAAGTTTTGTGGGTTCCATCCTGACCCTGACGCTTGTATATTTAGAGTTTGCATGTTCTCCCCCCTTGGCTTGCGTGAATTTTTCAGTTTTTTTTCCCTCCACACTTAGAATCAACACGCGTTCAGAGTGTTTGACTGGCTATACATTTCCACGTGATTAGCCACTTTGTTGAGCGATGATTTGTTGCCAGGCTGCTTCTGAAAAAAAAGCTACACACCTCGTAAGCATTGCGAGAAGACAATTTCATAAACGATAACACAATATATCTGTCAAAAAAAAAAACACATTCTCTTTTTTATATTGTCGATGCTGGTTCGATCTCCTGGCGTGGCGGTCTGGACAAAAAATCCACGCTTCCCAATCCCCCGTGCGCCATCCGTCTCCCGCCTCTCCCAAGATGCACGGCCAACGAGGGCAGAGCCGGCCACGTCGCCTCCAGACGGGGGTCTCTCAGGAGCCGGCAGCAGGGCGAGCAAGGGATTGCAGAGCTGCGCCTTTGGCTTAGCCGAGGACATTTCACGAAGCGATAGACGCAACCGGGGAAAGGTGGGCGAGGACTGTGAGTCGGGACTTATCGGCGTGTGGCACTACCACCAGAGTACATGCTACCGAACATAATCCTACATTAGTGCACCCTATATTCCTCGAATTCCATAAAGATATATTTTTTTATATAGGTATATAATGGAAGTAAAAATGTTTTCATGGACATGGAAAATGAAGACGAGGTACAGCTGTTCGTATTGAAACTAATCACTGAAGTGGCCCACAAGAAGTCATGACTAGCGGGGCAACGGGCGTGAAATGTCACCAGGCCGGTGGTGGTGGCAGTGGCAATGGCGGTGATGATGATGGTGGTGATGGTGGTTGGTGGTGATGATGATGGTGGTGGTGATGGTAGTGATGATGGTGGTGGCGGTGATGGTGACGGGTGATGGTGGCGGCGGTGATGATGGTGGTGGTGGTGATGAAGGTGGTGGCGATGATGATGGTGGCGGTGAGTGTGATGGTGGCAGTGGTGGTGGTGCCAGTGATGGTGGTGCCCGTGGTGGTGCACAACGGCCCCCGCGAGCAGCCTGCACCCCCAAACCTGGTAGACTCCGCTCAGCTTGATGTCGGCGAGGAGGCTGCGGTCCACGCTGAGAGCCCGGAGCTTCTGGTTGACCTTCCTCACGCGCCCAGCAGGTCGGGCAGGGCACGAAGCTGAGCACGTTGGAGCAGCACCTCGTCGCTGAGTCCCCATGAGCGATGGACCCTCGCTGCTGCTGCTGCTGCTACAGCTGCGACCTGGGATGTCCACTTCCATTACAAACCACACCGTGACCTCCGATCGGCACGGTTGCCTACGTACGGCGCCAAAGAAGTTCAACGTTACGCGCTGGGTGCCTGTCGTCTCTCCCAGGGCTTCTCCTCTCTCCACGTCTCTGCCTGGATACCTCCGCGTCGATCACACAACCTCTTCTCTCCCCGTGTCTCCCGACATCCCTGCCGCTCTCCCCTATCGACCGTCTCTTCCACGTGTCTCTCCTCCCTGCGTCTCTCCCTCCTCTCTCCCGTATCTCTATGTCTCCCCGTCTCTCTTTCGTCTCTCCGTATCTCACTCCTCTCTCCACGTCTCTCTCTCTCTCCCGGTATCTCTGTCCCCCCGTCTCTCCCCGTGTCTCCACTCTCCGATCAGCTGTTCCAGCCACGCGGGTTTTTTTTGGTGCCGTCAACTACTTCCGAGACGCAGGTGACGTCACGACCCGCGAGGGGTCGTCACCGCGAGCCGAGCAATCGCGAGCGCTTCGCTCGCTACCACCAAGGGTGTGGGAAAAAAAACTATTTAGTTTTTTGGCAAATTTTTATTGGGTTATTGGTTTTATTATTTAAAAGATTTAGTTTTTTTGGCAAATTTTATTGGGTTATTGGTTTTATAAAAAAAACTATTTAGTTGTTTTGGCAAATTTATTGGGTTATTGGTTTTATTTATTTAAAAATATTTTTTGTTTCGGCTAATTTTATTGGGTTATTGGTTTTATTTGGCAAATTTTATTGGGTTATTGGTTTTATTTATTTAAAAAGATTTTGTTTTTTCGGCAAATTTTATTGGGTTATTGGTTTTATTAAAAAAAATATTTAGTTTTTTTGGCAAATTTATTGGGTTATTGGTTTTAATAAAAAAAACTATTTAGTTTTTTTCGGTAAATTTTATTGGGTTATTGGTTTATTTATTAAAAAAGATGTGCGAAAAAAAAAACCACGGTTTTAATCCGGCAAGTCAAGTTGTCGTCAATCGGCGGCAGAGTCATCGGATTCGCTGTCCTCTTCGATCATCTCGATCGCGCCGTGGAAGAAGTCGTGAATGTTGCTCTCGATGAAGACGGCCTTCTCCAACGACGCCACGCTCGGGCTGCACCTCCTCAGCTCGGAGTGGAACGAAGGCCGTGGTGGAGAAGACGTTCCTCTCGGATGCGGCGCTGTACGTGGGCGATGTGGACAGCTCCACGGCGAATTTGCGCCACTCACGGCCATCGGACAGCCAATAATAATACTCCATCGGCGTCTTGAAGACCCTTTAACCATCATCTTGTAGCGGAACGTGTTGTTTGTCTTCTCTTTGGTGGGGGCTATGATTATAGGGATTAACAGGCAATAAAACCGGATTTTTGGCCATCTGAGATGATCGTTTTTAAATCCTTTATATTAAGTTCGCTTGCTTGCTTGCTTGCGTGTTTGCGTGCTTGCTTGCTACGACCGTGCAAATATTTCGGTCGTTTTTTTAACCCACTTCCCGTGATCCAATCGAGCTGACATTTTGCACACAGACTCGTTGTGCGAGACAATTAATGTTCGTGAAAATTTTTTTCCAAACATTTTACACTGTTTAGGGAAAACAAATTAAATATTTAATTACCAATTGCTTAATGGGGGCAGACAATCATCTGACCCATAGGTGGCAGCCATCTCAAGCCAGAGGGACGAGAGGACTCTCGCCGCCACGCATATAAAGGATTTATGAGTGAAAACTTTGTTTTTACGGGTTTATACTTATTTTTATTAAACCGTGAAAAACCCGATGGAAAAAAAACCCGCTGCCTGCCAGCCTTGGCCACCACAACAGCAATCAGGAGCAGCAGCCGCCGCCAATCGCCGCTAATTGGTGGTGACGCTCACCGCCAATCGCGCTAATTGGCGGTGACGTCTCCGCGGCGCTTGTGCCAGGCCAGGGTGCACTCTGAGGCCACGTGAAGTGTCGAATGCTCGCTGCTGACAGGAGGTCACTTGGACAGACCCAGGTGCCACGGGTTGATGACTGAGACGACTGGCAGATGCACCAGCTGTGCTCCCTATTTGTGCCAACTTGCTGGATTTTATCCGCCCGGCGCTCGGCTCGTGTTGTGAGCGTCGCTCCTCTGCCCTCCATTGTTGTTGGAGGGCGATTTCCTCCAACTGGCCAGAAGCAGCGTCCTTCACGAGCCTCCTCCATAGAGGGCCGATCTGACAGCGCTGGTATCAGTTTTCGGCATGTCCCACTCAGCTCCACATCCTCCTGTGCCGTAGCAGTCAATTTCTTTTCCAACTCGTGTCGCGCCCGTTTACGCCCCCTCTATCCGGCCAAACAAAAGCAGCTTGGGCATGCGGTGGCTGGGAATGCGGGCTACACTGACCCAGACAACGCAGCCTTGCCCGCCGGAGGAGCTCACTGGTGGGAATGTGTCTAGATCTTTCAAGGATTTGTGAGCTCCTACACACAATCCAGCCTGACCGCCGATGAGGCGAGTGACTTCGGTGAATTGGTGAGTGCTATAGATCATCAATCCTGTGTTTTTACCCAAAAAGTTGGAAGCTGTGTCTTTTAACCGGGGTTGTGTAATGTGTATGTGCGTGCATGCCAGATCCGTGTAACTTTACTGACACCGGGCACAAGTTTGGAGCGCGTTTTACTTCCTGGGACTTTTTTCTACAATCTGGAGAATCCCGTATTTGAGATTCCCTTCGTGTTGCTCCGAGGCTCATGGAGAAACACGACTGTGTGTGCTGGACACTTGTATCGGACGAGTGAGTACAGGACAAGACCGACCTAACGAGAATTACTCGCAAAGTCAAATGTCACATTTAATTTTGGTGACAAGAGTTGCACGTCAAACGTGAAATCAAATGTCCCACGACAACATAATGGCGACTCGCAACGTTTGGAAAAATCTGGTTGATGTTTTCGGAATTTCCGCTGCGTGGTCTGAAGTTTGACGTGTTACATATTATTATTACTATGTATTAGTCATCATATACTTCTGGTTTTAATCAAAATAATCTATGCCTCGAGTTTCATGGCTGGCTGCTGGCTGGGCTCTTCTCCACTGCAACAATAACTCTGTTGTCAGTGGCTACCGGCCGTTGCCACCGGAACTAGCTGGGTAAGGGGCCGTCCATAAATGACGTCACGCGATTTTGGACGATGTTTTACCCCCCCCCGCCTCAGTCCACCCGGCATCACAAAAAGTTCAGACCCCCCCCCTCAAATATGACCCTCACACAAGCTCTGCCCCCCCCCAAAACCATATTTCCATTTGAAATAAAACCTGCCTCAAATCGCTTAACTATTGTCATTGTAGTGCGTATTTAATGTGGCGCTGCACTCTGATGTTGTCGGAGTGTTGTTATAACAATTAGTGTTGTTATAACAATATATATAATTATTTAAAGTTGCGCATTTTGATGTGACGCCACATTTCTCAACCCCCCCCCCCTCGTCACACATCGTCACAAATGTCTAACCCCCCCCCCCCCCTAGGTGCGTGACGTAATTTATGGACGGCCCCTAACTGGCTACACGGAATATCCGTTTAAGAAATAAACATTGCATTGAATTAAATTGGCGGAAAAAAACAAGTTCGGACGACATGTACTGGATAGGAACACGGAAGAAACGGGGGTAACGAACACAGACAACTTGCCACGGTTAATTTACAATTGTCCTTACGTTTCAATTTGTGCTCCTATTCATGTAATTCTTTCCCCAGAATATTATTATTTAAATCCTAGATCATGGAAAAACAAACCTCACAATACTGATTATCTTAGCATTTTATTATTAAATAAGATAACGGATTATGAGAAGAGCGTGGCAATGACAGCTGTCTGTCACTTTCCATTGCATTTCCGCAACGAGTTCTCTACTCGTAGTCAGACAATGTCGTTTTTTGTTCAATGCAGCCCCAGTAAACCATCCCTGCCCATGGAGCGTGCTGGCTCCTGTGGTACCAGCCGTGCCATGCAGGCCCTATAAACCCTTCCCATTGAACGCGCCTCGCCTTTTTGGCAGGGTCGCCGTTGTAAAATGAATCATTGGCTCAATGGACCTAACACGAACTAAACTAACTCATACTGAAGCATTATACAACAACGTATATAAGTAGGGCAACACGTCTCGAGAAAGCAATACAGAACTTGACACTGACGCCGTTCTGAGTGACGACAATCAACCTCCAAGCGCCGTAATATTAAGGGGAACCCACAGAGTGATGGTTCTTAACCTGGGGGTGCACGCACTCCCTTGGGGGGTGCGAGATGCCCTTCCTTGGGATGCGAGACGTGGGAAGATTTAAAAAAAAGTAAATCATTCAAACACAAATTAAGCACGGACAAGTAGGTACAACTACTTTGTTTCATGAAACTTATGTTTGTATTAACATTATAACATGTTAACGATTGGGAACCAAAGGGGTGCAAGGCTCAACTAAAGGTTAAGAACCAGTGCCATAGAGCATAGGCGCACAGTACAGTATAACATTTGGATATTTTTATACTCTTTGGTTCTTTCGGTAAAGTCACGTAGGTATAAAATAAATCACGACGTTTCGGGCGCAACACAAGCGTCCATCATCAGGTGGGAAAATATGACGGACGCTTGTGTTGCGCCCGAAACGTCGTGATTTATTTTATACCTACGTGACTTTACCGAAAGAACCAAAGAGTATGGATTCCTGCAGTCACGAAAGCTTCAAATTAAGATTTTGATATTTTGTTGTTGAAACTGTACCTGCGTTGGCCAGCACGTGGCTCGGATAGAGGCCTCTACCACCTGTGTAGGCGTGGCTATCACTCAGCCACAGACGATCCAGGCTCCACCCTGCTGAGATTGGTGGTGGTGGTGACGATGTTGATGATGTATTGTCAATGTTTTCAATGATGGCTCGTATCACAACTGCAGCCACGCAGTGGTTGCCTTTCCATTAATTGTATGCAATGAATGCACCATATCAGAAGAGGCGATTAAACCATCTTTGAGAAGGATATAAAAGTGGTGGTTGGGTGGGGGGCTTGCCTTACCGTTCATTGCTCTGCATCTTACGTTCCGCACGTATGTTGAACTTCTTTCGCACCGTACATAGCCAACCGTGCAAATCGGAAGTGCACCAACACATGGGCCCCTTGTGAAAGGAATGAAATGTACCCCCTCGCCCCCCCCATCTTTGTAGTGTGGGACCTGCCCCTCAACAGCCCCGGGTCAGTTGCACCACCCGTCCCAATCGATAGCCTTGCGACCGTCCAAACATACGAGTCACCATAAAAGCAAGTCTTTGGGTCTAAGCAAATCGATGGGCGTTCGTGGCTATATACACACGTCAGTATTGGCGCAAGTCTGTGGGCATCTGTAAGCATGTGCAAAAGTCCAACTTTACTCTTGTCGATTCCAAACACGTTGTACGGCATGCACACGAAACACAATGGATTTAAACGTTGTGTAATTAATCTCAATGTAGATGCCACTGGTTCTTCACGTTCTGCAGATGAAGATGCCACCACCATCTATTGTGCAGCGGTTGAACTTACGACTCTTGATCCGAACAGGCAGTTGAACATGAACAGGTTTTTTTCTCGCATCTCTGAAAGTTAGGAAGTCGAGTTCCTGTACAAGTTTCTGGATCCCCATACGAACCGTTGGCAATGTGCACAAGTATTTTGTGCTTTAAGGAAACCTATGGGTCTCAATGCACGCCTGCGGGTGCCCATTTATATCCATGGGTGTATGGCAGTGGGCCTCAAATGGGCCACGGTGCAAGGGATGAAATGGCTCCCACCTTGTCCAATAATTTCCCTTGCTCTTCACAGCCTGGCAGTGTGGGCACCTCTGGTGCAGTTAGTGTCTGTACACTTCAATATTTATGCCGACCCACTATGGCTGCTATGAATTCCCACATGACAAGCTCAGAGCTATCATTTGTGGCCGGGTCACTTGTGAAAAAGCCAATAGATGTCGCTAAAATATTTTCTCAGGCAACACCCACGTGCTTACCCTTTATATACTTCGCACTCCTATCGTGTTTTTGTATTGTTGTTGTAACTTTTCAATCCGCCCCCAACTGGACATCTGAAAAAAAGCTTTATTAGCTCAGATTCCACCAATATAAAGATCGATTCCTCATATAGCCTTAGGGCAAGTGCTTGTTAATGGGCACGTATGAAGGCCGGCACAGCACAGTGGGTGGCCAACACGATACCTCGCCACTTATTTTAAAAAAATGGGGATGTTTAGGCACATCAGGTACTCATGAAGGTAGTCAACCACGAAGAGGCCCAAGACCAGTTCAGATAAGCCACCACTTCGTTGGTGGCCACGAGTGGAAATTGAACTTGGGTCGATGGTTTTGTAGTGCAGCATGACAACCACAAGACTTCAACTCCCCACACCATTTCACAACACGCAACGTAAATCTTTGCAAACGTTTATTATTTCCAACTTACAATTTGCATAGTCTCATGCACTGGAGCATTGGTCAGACAAAGAATCTCATGGTTTCCGCAGTCAAATTTTACAATACACGTTTAAAGGCGAGTAACAAAAAATAACTTTCGGCTACAAAAATGTACATCAGGTTTTTTTAGGATTCAAAACAAAAACCAAGAAAATAAAACAAATTTGGAGCTGCTCACATTGACAGTCGGGCGGGGGGGTACCTACAGAGGGCTGCTCAGTGGATGGGAGGGGGGGGGGCAATTTGCCCCCCTGGTTCTTGAAAGGGGCCTCCCCCTTAAAGTGGCACTGCCACCCCCAAACCTCACCCCACCCCATGAACCTCTGGGCAGCCCTGGCTATGCGTGACGTTGCCCAAACAGCAGGTTCATAAACATTCAACAGGGAGATGAATTTGCATTTACTACAACTTAAATACTAATTCAAATAATAACAAATAAGAATAACAGATAATAAAACAAAGACACAGCTTTACAAAAATCGTATTGATGATCGGTCATCGTCAGCTGGCATCGCCATTCCTCTCACGCTCGCTAGGGGTTGCCACCTCCCGGGTTCCAACCAGGATGGGTACACCACGGGAGGAAGAATAATAAGCGCATCAACGCTGCACGTGGATGTGTCGTCACAGAGTGCTGCGTTGTTGGTTGCGATGCAACCGACAAACCTGGACGTTTAATGTTCCGGGGACTGCTACCAACCCCACTCCACCCCCAACCCATAAAATGGATCAATGGTCCTGGTAAAGATTTGTTTTTAAACCAGGATAGGTGGCAACCCTATCTCCAACAGGCCTCCCTAACACCCCCCCCCCCGCCCACATTTAAAAAAAGCAGCGAGTTGATTTGGACTACCACGATCTGCTGGCATTGTCAGGAGTGGGTAGAGGGGATACGATGGGGGTGGGGCAGTGGAAAGGGCAGTTTCCAGTAACATTTTTTGGCAGAGACGAAAAACC
Organism: Lethenteron reissneri; assembly: GCF_015708825.2. Lineage (NCBI taxonomy): Eukaryota > Metazoa > Chordata > Hyperoartia > Petromyzontiformes > Petromyzontidae > Lethenteron > Lethenteron reissneri. The sequence continues at coordinate 1,690 of NW_026890718.1, read as the reverse complement.
CTCAAAACGGCAGCCAAACCGCCAGCCACCAACTTTCCACCAAATCTGCGGTTGTCACTTTTCCCCCCACTTTAAAAAGCAAAAGCGAAAAAACCATTTCGGCAGAAAGTTTTTTTTTCCCGTCACAATGTCAAATTGGGTGCCGGGGGCCAAAGGGGGAGGGGGATGGAGCGGGTGAGGGGGGGGCGTTGCGTTTGGAGAGATTAGGGGGGGGGGGGAAATAACAGGATGGGTGGCTCTTTGGTCCGCTGTGGCGGTGCCCGTCTAGAAGCACTTGCGGTGGACGATGGAGGGCCCAGACTCGTCGTACTCCTGCTTGCTGATCCACATCTGCTGGAAGGTGGACAGCGACGCCAGGATCGAGCCTCCGATCACACACGGAGTACTTGCGCTCGGGGGGAGCGATGATCTGCGAGAGAAAGAGACAGCGGCACGGCAAGCAGCGGTTAGCGATTGGTCCAATCGGCACATTCGGGATTCTCGCCACCGTTTAGAATGAGATGCAAGGAGGGGGGGGGGGTGTACGGCAACGTTGCTTATGATGGGACCAGCTGGGCACAGAGGTGCAGACAAGTACGTGGAGTGGTACTGCAGCAGAGAGCCACGCGATCGATCGGCATTGGGCCCCCCCTCCCGGTGCACAGAATGGAATCAAGCCCCCCACATCCCCAGCACGAGTCTCCAGGGGTCAGGGGTCAGTAGTACCTTGATCTTCATCGTCGGGGGCGCCAGGGCAGTCACCTCCTTCTGCATGCGGTCGGCGATGCCAGGGTACATGGTGGAGCCTCCGGACAGCACGGTGTTGGCGTACAGGTCCTTGCGGATGTCCACGTCGCACTTCATGATCGAGTTGTACGTCGTCTCGTGGATGCCGGCAGACTCCATGCCTGTGTGGCGAGAGACGGGGAAGGACACACGCAAGCAGGGTTGAGACTCGAGAACGCAGCGCAAAAAAATAAATGTCATAGCCTCATGTGGTCCACCAAGTCAAATTGGAACTGCTCTAGGGTCCGAGCTCGCTTTCCTTGCTTGGGAGGCATCAAAATCTACAGCTCTGATGAGACCAGCAATAGGAGGGGAGGGGAGCAGGGGGGTTTAGTGGGCACACACAAACATCCACTGCCGGCCTGAAGGCCCAGCTCACCGAGGAAGGACGGCTGGAAGAGAGCCTCGGGGCAGCGGAAGCGCTCGTTGCCGATGGTGATGACCTGCCCGTCGGGCAGCTCGTAGCTCTTCTCGAGCGACGAGGACGACGCGGCGGTGGCCATCTCCTGCTCGAAGTCGAGCGCCACGTAGCAGAGCTTCTCCTTGATGTCGCGCACGATCTCACGCTCGGCCGTCGTGGTGAACGAGTAGCCGCGCTCCGTCAGGATCTTCATCAGGTAGTCGGTGAGGTCGCGACCGGCCAGGTCGAGGCGCATGATGGCGTGGGGCAGCGCGTAGCCCTCGTAGATGGGCACCGTGTGCGACACGCCGTCACCAGAGTCCATCACGATGCCGGTGGTGCGGCCGGACGCGTACAGAGACAGCACGGCTGGATGGCCACGTACATGGCCGGGGTGTTGAAGGTCTCGAACATGATCTGTGGGGGAGGGAGGGAGAGAGAGGAGACCTTTGTTAGAATGCGCAAAAAATTGATCGAGATCAGCGTACGAGTTTTTGGTCGCAAAATTTACTACGACGTCGACGA
>NW_026890717.1:0-35002 GCF_015708825.2 Lethenteron reissneri | reverse complement strand
CTACCGAGCGCGATGACGTCAGCACGCACGGGGGCGCCACCAACCCGAGCGCGATGACGTCACCACGCACTGGGGCGCCCACCAACTCGAGCGCGATGACGTCACCACGCACAGGGCGCCCACCAACCCGAGCGCGATGACGTCACCACGCACGGGGGCGCCCGCCAACCCGAGCGCGATGACGTCAGCACGCACGGGGGCGCCCACCAACCCGAGCGCGATGACGTCAGCACGCACGGGGGCGCCCACCAACCCGAGCGCGATGACGTCAGCACGCACAGGGGCGCCCGCCAACCCGAGCGCGATGACGTCACCACGCACGGGGCGCCCACCAACCCGAGGGCGATGACGTCACCACGCACGGGGGCGCCCGCCAACCCGAGCGCGATGACGTCACCACGCACGGGGGCGCCAATCTACCTGAGCGCGATGACGTCAGCACGCACGGGGGCGCCCACAAACCCGAGCGCGATGACGTCACCACGCACGGGGGCGCCCACCAACTCGAGCGCGATGACGTCACCACGCACGGGGCGCCCACCAACCCGAGCGCGATGACGTCAGCACGCACGGGGGCGCCCACCAACCCGAGCGCGATGACGTCACCACGCACGGGGGCGCCCACCAACTCGAGCGCGATGACGTCAGCACGCACGGGGGCGCCCACCAACCCGAGCGCGATAACGTCAGCACGCACGGGGGCGCCCGCCAACCCGAGCGCGATGACGTCACCACGCACGGGGCGCCCACCAACCCGAGCGCGATGACGTCACCACGCACGGGGGCGCCCGCCAACCCGAGCGCGATGACGTCACCACGCACGGGGGCGCCCGCCAACCCGAGCGCGATGACGTCAGCACGCACGGGGGCGCCCGCCAACCCGAGCGCGATGACGTCACCACGCACGTGGCGCCCACCAACCCGAGCGCGATGACGTCACCACGCACGGGGGCGCCCGCCAACCCGAGCGCGATGACGTCACCACGCACGGGGGTGCCCGCCAACCCGAGCGCGATGACGTCAGCACGCATGGGGGCGCCCACCAACCCGAGCGCGATGACGTCACCACGCACGGAGGCGCCCGCCAACCCGAGCGCGATGACGTCACCACGCACGGGGGCGCCCACCAACCCGAGCGCGATGACGTCACCACGCACGGGGGCGCCCGCCAACCCGAGCGCGATGACGTCACCACGCACGGGGGCGCCCGCCAACCCGAGCGCGATGACGTCAGCACGCACGGAGGCGCCCGCCAACCCGAGCGCGATGACGTCACCACGCACGGGGGCGCCCCAACCAGCCCCCCCCCCGCCCACGTGACCAGCCCCTACACCGCCCGCCCACGTGACCAGCCCCCCCCGCCCACGTGACCAGCCCCTCCCCCCCCCGCCCACGTGACCAGCCCCTCCCCATCTGCCCACGTGACCACACCTCCCTCCCCCGCCCACGTGACCAGCCCCTCCCCCGCCCACGTGACCAGCCCCTCCCCATCTGCCCACGTGACCAGCCCCTCCCTCCCCCGCCCACGTGACCAGCCTCTCCCCTCCCCTGCCCACGTGACCAGCCCCTCCCCTCACCCGCCCACGTGACCATCCCCTTCCGCGTGTGCACGTGTGTGAGCGTGTGTGTGCGTGCGCGTGCGTGCGCGTGCGTGCCCGTGCGTGCGTTCGTACGATATTTGGCGACACAAAAATGAGCGATTTCCCAGCTCGATGGAATTCGGCGCGACAGAAACGATGCCCCGTAACGCACATGAGAGCAATCCCGGCCAATTTCTCCCGTTTGATGGGGTCTATGTGTAAAAATTTTGACTTTTTTGAGTGCACGTGCAAATCTGCTGGAAAAGCCTGTGGAAGTTTCATCCGACGAAAAAAGCACGTTCTCGAGAAAGCAGGAGAGCTAAGTCATTCACAAATTAGCTGGATTTGGCTTGTGGTTCGTTTCCCAAGTAACAGAGCGGCATCAACCTTTAAGCGCACGCCAGTACATCCCCGTGGGATACAGGGGGTCTCGGCGGACTTTGCTCGGGGGAAAACGTCGACGTGAGCCGCCTGGCCATGCTGTTCATGGGTCTCTCCTTTTTAAGTTTCGCCTGCCAATTTATTTTCTCTAGCGGTTTTATACACTAACACTCGATGTTTTGGGAAAGGAATAAAATTGTTCAAAAAACGTATTCGCAATTCATGTCGTTAGATTGCTCTTGAAAATTCGTAAAAAAACGTACACGCCATACATGTTCTTCGCTTCCCTCTCGATACAAGTGAAGGGGAAAGACAGCCTTAACGGTTGCTAAAAAATCGCCCTTTACATATACATGGGTCGTCTTCCCCTCTCGACAACGGAGACAAGTAACCCACGCCAGGCACTGTCAGTAACTGCCATAGATCTGTCTTCTTGGTTCTTTCGGTAAAGTCACGTAGAAGGGAAGTAATAAAATAATAAAAATAAAACATAATAAAACAATTCTCACGACGTTTCGGCCACAACGCAAGCAGCCGTCCTCAGGTGAAAACCAGGTCCGTCGAGGCGACAGAGTCTGAATGAAACAGCACACGAGCTTGGAGCATATATATAAGCTGGGCGCATTGACAAAGGAATTTGCATATCAAAAGGAATTTAGCATAAATTTCGATTTAAAGCTTTCGTGACTGCAGGGATTCATCTTCTTGTTTCTTTCGGTAAAGTCACGTAGAAGGGAAGTAATAAAATAATAAAAATAAAATTGTTTTATTATGTTTTATTTTTATTATTTTATTACTTCCCTTCTACGTGACTTTACCGAAAGAAACAAGAAGATGAATTTAGCATATTTATGGGAAATGCAGGAATGTGATTAGTACTGCATATGCATGTGCATTATGCAGGATTAACAGCATCAAAGGGAGCTGCAGTTACTGCTGCTGCAGCAGTTGCTGCTGCTGCTGCAGTTTCTGCTGCTGCTGCAGTTGCTGCTGCTGCTGCAAGAACCAAGAAGATGAATCCCTGCAGTCACGAAAGCTTTAAATCGAAATTTAACTGCCATAGATCTGCTTTAAAATGCCCATTCGTCTTGCATCGCTCACGTTCCCGGAGCTTTGGGTAATGTCTGAGGCCTATCCCCGCCAATTTCTACCGTTTGTCGGTAGCTGTCTGTAAAAATATAGCATGCACCAAAACGAGAAAATATTTCCATCGCACCTGCACAAGTGTATGGACAATGGCAATCTTCATGCGATGCATAAGTGGTGTGTGTCAGCAGGTGTTGTTTCCCAAGGTTTCCGTGAATGAGCGAGTATCTTGAGCTGTGTGACTCAGCCCGAGGAGCCTCTTCTCCTCCAGAGTGTGTGGGGAAGGCTGTCCCCTTGGGTTGGTGCTGCACGGGTTCGCTGCGCTGTTCGGTCTTGTGCCAAGGAAAGCTGCCAACTGTGCAAGAATTAGGGTTGGTTTCAATTGCCTTTGCCGGTCCAGAGAGTAGCGAGCATTGTAAGGCCGCTCTAGAGGTTTGCAGGCATGTGGGGTCGACCCCTGCTCCTTCCCTCCCACCCCACGTAGGGTGTGTGTGGTGCGCTTACAGCTGCCTCAAAGTGGCTGGCCTTGTGGGAAGCCCTGTGTTTTGTGAGCTTTCAGCATCGTCAGGTTGCCAAACGGAGCATACACGACAACGCGAGGCCCCTCCTTGTGGTGGTTTGTGTTGTGTGAAGTCCGTGCCAAAAGGTGTGTTTACATGGTGTGCGTGGGGGTCCTGTCCGTCCGAATTTGGACGCGTGTGGGGACTCTCCTCTGCCTGGGTGCATGCTTGCCTCAGGAGAGTGACTCCTGCCTGCCCTACTTGGGCAGGCTGGGGCCCACAAACGCTGTGTGGGAGCCAGGCGAGCCTTTGGGCTGGGCGCCTGGTCACCATGGCGTGCTTTTGGCGAGTGGAGAGTCGAAAGCCGCCAGCTACCTGGTTGATCCTGCCAGTAGCATATGCTTGTCTCAACGATTAAGCCATGCATGTCTGCGTGCAAACGGATGTTACAGTGAAACTGCGAATGGCTCATTAAATCAGTTATGGTTCCTTTGATCGCTCGACCGTTGCTTGGATAACTGTGGTAATTCTAGAGCTAATACATGCTGACGAGCGCTGACCTCCGGGGATGCGTGCACTTATTAGACCAAAACCAATCCGGGCTTGCCCGGACGCTTTGGTGACTCTGGATAACCACGTGGGCAGATCGCACGGCCCTGGTGCTGGCGACGTATCTTTCGAATGTCTGCCCTATCAACTTACGATGGCAGGCTCCGTGCCTACCATGGTGACCACGGGTAATGGGGAATCAGGGTTCGATTCTGGAGAGGGAGCCTGAGAAACGGCTACCACATCCAAGGAAGGCAGCAGGCGTGCAAATTACCCACTCCCGACTCGGGGAGGTAGAGACGAAAAATAACAATACAGGACTCTTTCGAGGCCCTGTAATTGGAATGAGTACACTTTAAATTCTCCATTGGAGGGCAAGTAAGTAGCAGAGCAGCTTCCTCGCTGCGATCTACTGAAAGTCAGCCCTTGAGACAAGGCTTTGTCCTGGTGCCAGCCATGGGTACCACGGCTCCTAAAAGGACCGAACACACTCGTGTGACTTCTTTTCGAGCATCTTATTCCGACGCTGCTAAAACAGCAGCTTCCTTGTCCTAAAAGAGCACGCCGACACATCCCAGTGAGGTACCGGGAGGACTCGGCCGGAAAAATACGGTTAGGTGAGCCGCCCCTAGGTCGGTGGGTGTCTGACAAAGTGACATTTTTTAAACCTGCAATTTCTATGCTATTTTAATATACGCGTCTGTCGGGGGGGGGGGGGGGAGCAAAGCAAAAGAGCATTTTGCCAGCCCGAGGGAATTCGGTGCGAGAGAAACGATGCCCCGTGACACACATGAGAGCAATCCCGGCCAATTTCTCCCGTTTGATGGGGTCTATGTGTAAAAATTTTGACTTTTTTGAGTGCACGTGCAAATCTGCTGGAAAAGCCTGTGGAAGTTTCACGGCGTTCGTACGATATTTGGCGACACAAAAATGAGCGATTTCCCAGCTCGATGGAATTCGGCGCGACAGAAACGATGCCCCGTAACGCACATGAGAGCAATCCCGGCCAATTTCTCCCGTTTGATGGGGTCTATGTGTAAAAATTTTGACTTTTTTGAGTGCACGTGCAAATCTGCTGGAAAAGCCTGTGGAAGTTTCACGGCGTTCGTACGATATTTGGCGACACAAAAATGAGCGATTTCCCAGCTCGATGGAATTCGGCGCGACAGAAACGATGCCCCGTAACGCACATGAGAGCAATCCCGGCCAATTTCTTCCCGTTTGATGGGGTCTATGTGTAAAAATTTTGACTTTTTTGAGTGCACGTGCAAATCTGCTGGAAAAGCCTGTGGAAGTTTCATCCGACGAAAAAAGCACGTTCTCGAGAAAGCAGGAGAGCTAAGTCATTCACAAATTAGCTGGATTTGGCTTGTGGTTCGTTTCCCAAGTAACAGAGCGGCATCAACCTTTAAGCGCACGCCAGTACATCCCCGTGGGATACAGGGGGTCTCGGCGGACTTTGCTCGGGGGAAAACGTCGACGTGAGCCGCCTGGCCATGCTGTTCATGGGTCTCTCCTTTTTAAGTTTCGCCTGCCAATTTATTTTCTCTAGCGGTTTTATACACTAACACTCGATGTTTTGGGAAAGGAATAAAATTGTTCAAAAAACGTATTCGCAATTCATGTCGTTAGATTGCTCTTGAAAATTCGTAAAAAAACGTACACGCCATACATGTTCTTCGCTTCCCTCTCGATACAAGTGAAGGGGAAAGACAGCCTTAACGGTTGCTAAAAAATCGCCCTTTACATATACATGGGTCGTCTTCCCCTCTCGACAACGGAGACAAGTAACCCACGCCAGGCACTGTCAGTAACTGCCATAGATCTGTCTTCTTGGTTCTTTCGGTAAAGTCACGTAGAAGGGAAGTAATAAAATAATAAAAATAAAACATAATAAAACAATTCTCACGACGTTTCGGCCACAACGCAAGCAGCCGTCCTCAGGTGAAAACCAGGTCCGTCGAGGCGACAGAGTCTGAATGAAACAGCACACGAGCTTGGAGCATATATATAAGCTGGGCGCATTGACAAAGGAATTTGCATATCAAAAGGAATTTAGCATAAATTTCGATTTAAAGCTTTCGTGACTGCAGGGATTCATCTTCTTGTTTCTTTCGGTAAAGTCACGTAGAAGGGAAGTAATAAAATAATAAAAATAAAATTGTTTTATTATGTTTTATTTTTATTATTTTATTACTTCCCTTCTACGTGACTTTACCGAAAGAAACAAGAAGATGAATTTAGCATATTTATGGGAAATGCAGGAATGTGATTAGTACTGCATATGCATGTGCATTATGCAGGATTAACAGCATCAAAGGGAGCTGCAGTTACTGCTGCTGCAGCAGTTGCTGCTGCTGCTGCAGTTTCTGCTGCTGCTGCAGTTGCTGCTGCTGCTGCAAGAACCAAGAAGATGAATCCCTGCAGTCACGAAAGCTTTAAATCGAAATTTAACTGCCATAGATCTGCTTTAAAATGCCCATTCGTCTTGCATCGCTCACGTTCCCGGAGCTTTGGGTAATGTCTGAGGCCTATCCCCGCCAATTTCTACCGTTTGTCGGTAGCTGTCTGTAAAAATATAGCATGCACCAAAACGAGAAAATATTTCCATCGCACCTGCACAAGTGTATGGACAATGGCAATCTTCATGCGATGCATAAGTGGTGTGTGTCAGCAGGTGTTGTTTCCCAAGGTTTCCGTGAATGAGCGAGTATCTTGAGCTGTGTGACTCAGCCCGAGGAGCCTCTTCTCCTCCAGAGTGTGTGGGGAAGGCTGTCCCCTTGGGTTGGTGCTGCACGGGTTCGCTGCGCTGTTCGGTCTTGTGCCAAGGAAAGCTGCCAACTGTGCAAGAATTAGGGTTGGTTTCAATTGCCTTTGCCGGTCCAGAGAGTAGCGAGCATTGTAAGGCCGCTCTAGAGGTTTGCAGGCATGTGGGGTCGACCCCTGCTCCTTCCCTCCCACCCCACGTAGGGTGTGTGTGGTGCGCTTACAGCTGCCTCAAAGTGGCTGGCCTTGTGGGAAGCCCTGTGTTTTGTGAGCTTTCAGCATCGTCAGGTTGCCAAACGGAGCATACACGACAACGCGAGGCCCCTCCTTGTGGTGGTTTGTGTTGTGTGAAGTCCGTGCCAAAAGGTGTGTTTACATGGTGTGCGTGGGGGTCCTGTCCGTCCGAATTTGGACGCGTGTGGGGACTCTCCTCTGCCTGGGTGCATGCTTGCCTCAGGAGAGTGACTCCTGCCTGCCCTACTTGGGCAGGCTGGGGCCCACAAACGCTGTGTGGGAGCCAGGCGAGCCTTTGGGCTGGGCGCCTGGTCACCATGGCGTGCTTTTGGCGAGTGGAGAGTCGAAAGCCGCCAGCTACCTGGTTGATCCTGCCAGTAGCATATGCTTGTCTCAACGATTAAGCCATGCATGTCTGCGTGCAAACGGATGTTACAGTGAAACTGCGAATGGCTCATTAAATCAGTTATGGTTCCTTTGATCGCTCGACCGTTGCTTGGATAACTGTGGTAATTCTAGAGCTAATACATGCTGACGAGCGCTGACCTCCGGGGATGCGTGCACTTATTAGACCAAAACCAATCCGGGCTTGCCCGGACGCTTTGGTGACTCTGGATAACCACGTGGGCAGATCGCACGGCCCTGGTGCTGGCGACGTATCTTTCGAATGTCTGCCCTATCAACTTACGATGGCAGGCTCCGTGCCTACCATGGTGACCACGGGTAATGGGGAATCAGGGTTCGATTCTGGAGAGGGAGCCTGAGAAACGGCTACCACATCCAAGGAAGGCAGCAGGCGTGCAAATTACCCACTCCCGACTCGGGGAGGTAGAGACGAAAAATAACAATACAGGACTCTTTCGAGGCCCTGTAATTGGAATGAGTACACTTTAAATTCTCCATTGGAGGGCAAGTAAGTAGCAGAGCAGCTTCCTCGCTGCGATCTACTGAAAGTCAGCCCTTGAGACAAGGCTTTGTCCTGGTGCCAGCCATGGGTACCACGGCTCCTAAAAGGACCGAACACACTCGTGTGACTTCTTTTCGAGCATCTTATTCCGACGCTGCTAAAACAGCAGCTTCCTTGTCCTAAAAGAGCACGCCGACACATCCCAGTGAGGTACCGGGAGGACTCGGCCGGAAAAATACGGTTAGGTGAGCCGCCCCTAGGTCGGTGGGTGTCTGACAAAGTGACATTTTTTAAACCTGCAATTTCTATGCTATTTTAATATACGCGTCTGTCGGGGGGGGGGGGGGAGCAAAGCAAAAGAGCATTTTGCCAGCCCGAGGGAATTCGGTGCGAGAGAAACGATGCCCCGTGACACACATGAGAGCAATCCCGGCCAATTTCTCCCGTTTGATGGGGTCTATGTGTAAAAATTTTGACTTTTTTGAGTGCACGTGCAAATCTGCTGGAAAAGCCTGTGGAAGTTTCACGGCGTTCGTACGATATTTGGCGACACAAAAATGAGCGATTTCCCAGCTCGATGGAATTCGGCGCGACAGAAACGATGCCCCGTAACGCACATGAGAGCAATCCCGGCCAATTTCTCCCGTTTGATGGGGTCTATGTGTAAAAATTTTGACTTTTTTGAGTGCACGTGCAAATCTGCTGGAAAAGCCTGTGGAAGTTTCACGGCGTTCGTACGATATTTGGCGACACAAAAATGAGCGATTTCCCAGCTCGATGGAATTCGGCGCGACAGAAACGATGCCCCGTAACGCACATGAGAGCAATCCCGGCCAATTTCTCCCGTTTGATGGGGTCTATGTGTAAAAATTTTGACTTTTTTGAGTGCACGTGCAAATCTGCTGGAAAAGCCTGTGGAAGTTTCATCCGACGAAAAAAGCACGTTCTCGAGAAAGCAGGAGAGCTAAGTCATTCACAAATTAGCTGGATTTGGCTTGTGGTTCGTTTCCCAAGTAACAGAGCGGCATCAACCTTTAAGCGCACGCCAGTACATCCCCGTGGGATACAGGGGGTCTCGGCGGACTTTGCTCGGGGGAAAACGTCGACGTGAGCCGCCTGGCCATGCTGTTCATGGGTCTCTCCTTTTTAAGTTTCGCCTGCCAATTTATTTTCTCTAGCGGTTTTATACACTAACACTCGATGTTTTGGGAAAGGAATAAAATTGTTCAAAAAACGTATTCGCAATTCATGTCGTTAGATTGCTCTTGAAAATTCGTAAAAAAACGTACACGCCATACATGTTCTTCGCTTCCCTCTCGATACAAGTGAAGGGGAAAGACAGCCTTAACGGTTGCTAAAAAATCGCCCTTTACATATACATGGGTCGTCTTCCCCTCTCGACAACGGAGACAAGTAACCCACGCCAGGCACTGTCAGTAACTGCCATAGATCTGTCTTCTTGGTTCTTTCGGTAAAGTCACGTAGAAGGGAAGTAATAAAATAATAAAAATAAAACATAATAAAACAATTCTCACGACGTTTCGGCCACAACGCAAGCAGCCGTCCTCAGGTGAAAACCAGGTCCGTCGAGGCGACAGAGTCTGAATGAAACAGCACACGAGCTTGGAGCATATATATAAGCTGGGCGCATTGACAAAGGAATTTGCATATCAAAAGGAATTTAGCATAAATTTCGATTTAAAGCTTTCGTGACTGCAGGGATTCATCTTCTTGTTTCTTTCGGTAAAGTCACGTAGAAGGGAAGTAATAAAATAATAAAAATAAAATTGTTTTATTATGTTTTATTTTTATTATTTTATTACTTCCCTTCTACGTGACTTTACCGAAAGAAACAAGAAGATGAATTTAGCATATTTATGGGAAATGCAGGAATGTGATTAGTACTGCATATGCATGTGCATTATGCAGGATTAACAGCATCAAAGGGAGCTGCAGTTACTGCTGCTGCAGCAGTTGCTGCTGCTGCTGCAGTTTCTGCTGCTGCTGCAGTTGCTGCTGCTGCTGCAAGAACCAAGAAGATGAATCCCTGCAGTCACGAAAGCTTTAAATCGAAATTTAACTGCCATAGATCTGCTTTAAAATGCCCATTCGTCTTGCATCGCTCACGTTCCCGGAGCTTTGGGTAATGTCTGAGGCCTATCCCCGCCAATTTCTACCGTTTGTCGGTAGCTGTCTGTAAAAATATAGCATGCACCAAAACGAGAAAATATTTCCATCGCACCTGCACAAGTGTATGGACAATGGCAATCTTCATGCGATGCATAAGTGGTGTGTGTCAGCAGGTGTTGTTTCCCAAGGTTTCCGTGAATGAGCGAGTATCTTGAGCTGTGTGACTCAGCCCGAGGAGCCTCTTCTCCTCCAGAGTGTGTGGGGAAGGCTGTCCCCTTGGGTTGGTGCTGCACGGGTTCGCTGCGCTGTTCGGTCTTGTGCCAAGGAAAGCTGCCAACTGTGCAAGAATTAGGGTTGGTTTCAATTGCCTTTGCCGGTCCAGAGAGTAGCGAGCATTGTAAGGCCGCTCTAGAGGTTTGCAGGCATGTGGGGTCGACCCCTGCTCCTTCCCTCCCACCCCACGTAGGGTGTGTGTGGTGCGCTTACAGCTGCCTCAAAGTGGCTGGCCTTGTGGGAAGCCCTGTGTTTTGTGAGCTTTCAGCATCGTCAGGTTGCCAAACGGAGCATACACGACAACGCGAGGCCCCTCCTTGTGGTGGTTTGTGTTGTGTGAAGTCCGTGCCAAAAGGTGTGTTTACATGGTGTGCGTGGGGGTCCTGTCCGTCCGAATTTGGACGCGTGTGGGGACTCTCCTCTGCCTGGGTGCATGCTTGCCTCAGGAGAGTGACTCCTGCCTGCCCTACTTGGGCAGGCTGGGGCCCACAAACGCTGTGTGGGAGCCAGGCGAGCCTTTGGGCTGGGCGCCTGGTCACCATGGCGTGCTTTTGGCGAGTGGAGAGTCGAAAGCCGCCAGCTACCTGGTTGATCCTGCCAGTAGCATATGCTTGTCTCAACGATTAAGCCATGCATGTCTGCGTGCAAACGGATGTTACAGTGAAACTGCGAATGGCTCATTAAATCAGTTATGGTTCCTTTGATCGCTCGACCGTTGCTTGGATAACTGTGGTAATTCTAGAGCTAATACATGCTGACGAGCGCTGACCTCCGGGGATGCGTGCACTTATTAGACCAAAACCAATCCGGGCTTGCCCGGACGCTTTGGTGACTCTGGATAACCACGTGGGCAGATCGCACGGCCCTGGTGCTGGCGACGTATCTTTCGAATGTCTGCCCTATCAACTTACGATGGCAGGCTCCGTGCCTACCATGGTGACCACGGGTAATGGGGAATCAGGGTTCGATTCTGGAGAGGGAGCCTGAGAAACGGCTACCACATCCAAGGAAGGCAGCAGGCGTGCAAATTACCCACTCCCGACTCGGGGAGGTAGAGACGAAAAATAACAATACAGGACTCTTTCGAGGCCCTGTAATTGGAATGAGTACACTTTAAATTCTCCATTGGAGGGCAAGTAAGTAGCAGAGCAGCTTCCTCGCTGCGATCTACTGAAAGTCAGCCCTTGAGACAAGGCTTTGTCCTGGTGCCAGCCATGGGTACCACGGCTCCTAAAAGGACCGAACACACTCGTGTGACTTCTTTTCGAGCATCTTATTCCGACGCTGCTAAAACAGCAGCTTCCTTGTCCTAAAAGAGCACGCCGACACATCCCAGTGAGGTACCGGGAGGACTCGGCCGGAAAAATACGGTTAGGTGAGCCGCCCCTAGGTCGGTGGGTGTCTGACAAAGTGACAATTTTAATACCTGCAATTTCTATGCTATTTTAATATACGCGTCTGTCGGGGGGGGGGGGGGGAGCAAAGCAAAAGAGCATTTTGCCAGCCCGAGGGAATTCGGTGCGAGAGAAACGATGCCCCGTGACACACATGAGAGCAATCCCGGCCAATTTCTCCCGTTTGATGGGGTCTATGTGTAAAAATTTTGACTTTTTTGAGTGCACGTGCAAATCTGCTGGAAAAGCCTGTGGAAGTTTCACGGCGTTCGTACGATATTTGGCGACACAAAAATGAGCGATTTCCCAGCTCGATGGAATTCGGCGCGACAGAAACGATGCCCCGTAACGCACATGAGAGCAATCCCGGCCAATTTCTCCCGTTTGATGGGGTCTATGTGTAAAAATTTTGACTTTTTTGAGTGCACGTGCAAATCTGCTGGAAAAGCCTGTGGAAGTTTCACGGCGTTCGTACGATATTTGGCGACACAAAAATGAGCGATTTCCCAGCTCGATGGAATTCGGCGCGACAGAAACGATGCCCCGTAACGCACATGAGAGCAATCCCGGCCAATTTCTCCCGTTTGATGGGGTCTATGTGTAAAAATTTTGACTTTTTTGAGTGCACGTGCAAATCTGCTGGAAAAGCCTGTGGAAGTTTCATCCGACGAAAAAAGCACGTTCTCGAGAAAGCAGGAGAGCTAAGTCATTCACAAATTAGCTGGATTTGGCTTGTGGTTCGTTTCCCAAGTAACAGAGCGGCATCAACCTTTAAGCGCACGCCAGTACATCCCCGTGGGATACAGGGGGTCTCGGCGGACTTTGCTCGGGGGAAAACGTCGACGTGAGCCGCCTGGCCATGCTGTTCATGGGTCTCTCCTTTTTAAGTTTCGCCTGCCAATTTATTTTCTCTAGCGGTTTTATACACTAACACTCGATGTTTTGGGAAAGGAATAAAATTGTTCAAAAAACGTATTCGCAATTCATGTCGTTAGATTGCTCTTGAAAATTCGTAAAAAAACGTACACGCCATACATGTTCTTCGCTTCCCTCTCGATACAAGTGAAGGGGAAAGACAGCCTTAACGGTTGCTAAAAAATCGCCCTTTACATATACATGGGTCGTCTTCCCCTCTCGACAACGGAGACAAGTAACCCACGCCAGGCACTGTCAGTAACTGCCATAGATCTGTCTTCTTGGTTCTTTCGGTAAAGTCACGTAGAAGGGAAGTAATAAAATAATAAAAATAAAACATAATAAAACAATTCTCACGACGTTTCGGCCACAACGCAAGCAGCCGTCCTCAGGTGAAAACCAGGTCCGTCGAGGCGACAGAGTCTGAATGAAACAGCACACGAGCTTGGAGCATATATATAAGCTGGGCGCATTGACAAAGGAATTTGCATATCAAAAGGAATTTAGCATAAATTTCGATTTAAAGCTTTCGTGACTGCAGGGATTCATCTTCTTGTTTCTTTCGGTAAAGTCACGTAGAAGGGAAGTAATAAAATAATAAAAATAAAATTGTTTTATTATGTTTTATTTTTATTATTTTATTACTTCCCTTCTACGTGACTTTACCGAAAGAAACAAGAAGATGAATTTAGCATATTTATGGGAAATGCAGGAATGTGATTAGTACTGCATATGCATGAGCATTATGCAGGATTAACAGCATCAAAGGGAGCTGCAGTTACTGCTGCTGCAGCAGTTGCTGCTGCTGCTGCAGTTTCTGCTGCTGCTGCAGTTGCTGCTGCTGCTGCAAGAACCAAGAAGATGAATCCCTGCAGTCACGAAAGCTTTAAATCGAAATTTAACTGCCATAGATCTGCTTTAAAATGCCCATTCGTCTTGCATCGCTCACGTTCCCGGAGCTTTGGGTAATGTCTGAGGCCTATCCCCGCCAATTTCTACCGTTTGTCGGTAGCTGTCTGTAAAAATATAGCATGCACCAAAACGAGAAAATATTTCCATCGCACCTGCACAAGTGTATGGACAATGGCAATCTTCATGCGATGCATAAGTGGTGTGTGTCAGCAGGTGTTGTTTCCCAAGGTTTCCGTGAATGAGCGAGTATCTTGAGCTGTGTGACTCAGCCCGAGGAGCCTCTTCTCCTCCAGAGTGTGTGGGGAAGGCTGTCCCCTTGGGTTGGTGCTGCACGGGTTCGCTGCGCTGTTCGGTCTTGTGCCAAGGAAAGCTGCCAACTGTGCAAGAATTAGGGTTGGTTTCAATTGCCTTTGCCGGTCCAGAGAGTAGCGAGCATTGTAAGGCCGCTCTAGAGGTTTGCAGGCATGTGGGGTCGACCCCTGCTCCTTCCCTCCCACCCCACGTAGGGTGTGTGTGGTGCGCTTACAGCTGCCTCAAAGTGGCTGGCCTTGTGGGAAGCCCTGTGTTTTGTGAGCTTTCAGCATCGTCAGGTTGCCAAACGGAGCATACACGACAACGCGAGGCCCCTCCTTGTGGTGGTTTGTGTTGTGTGAAGTCCGTGCCAAAAGGTGTGTTTACATGGTGTGCGTGGGGGTCCTGTCCGTCCGAATTTGGACGCGTGTGGGGACTCTCCTCTGCCTGGGTGCATGCTTGCCTCAGGAGAGTGACTCCTGCCTGCCCTACTTGGGCAGGCTGGGGCCCACAAACGCTGTGTGGGAGCCAGGCGAGCCTTTGGGCTGGGCGCCTGGTCACCATGGCGTGCTTTTGGCGAGTGGAGAGTCGAAAGCCGCCAGCTACCTGGTTGATCCTGCCAGTAGCATATGCTTGTCTCAACGATTAAGCCATGCATGTCTGCGTGCAAACGGATGTTACAGTGAAACTGCGAATGGCTCATTAAATCAGTTATGGTTCCTTTGATCGCTCGACCGTTGCTTGGATAACTGTGGTAATTCTAGAGCTAATACATGCTGACGAGCGCTGACCTCCGGGGATGCGTGCACTTATTAGACCAAAACCAATCCGGGCTTGCCCGGACGCTTTGGTGACTCTGGATAACCACGTGGGCAGATCGCACGGCCCTGGTGCTGGCGACGTATCTTTCGAATGTCTGCCCTATCAACTTACGATGGCAGGCTCCGTGCCTACCATGGTGACCACGGGTAATGGGGAATCAGGGTTCGATTCTGGAGAGGGAGCCTGAGAAACGGCTACCACATCCAAGGAAGGCAGCAGGCGTGCAAATTACCCACTCCCGACTCGGGGAGGTAGAGACGAAAAATAACAATACAGGACTCTTTCGAGGCCCTGTAATTGGAATGAGTACACTTTAAATTCTCCATTGGAGGGCAAGTAAGTAGCAGAGCAGCTTCCTCGCTGCGATCTACTGAAAGTCAGCCCTTGAGACAAGGCTTTGTCCTGGTGCCAGCCATGGGTACCACGGCTCCTAAAAGGACCGAACACACTCGTGTGACTTCTTTTCGAGCATCTTATTCCGACGCTGCTAAAACAGCAGCTTCCTTGTCCTAAAAGAGCACGCCGACACATCCCAGTGAGGTACCGGGAGGACTCGGCCGGAAAAATACGGTTAGGTGAGCCGCCCCTAGGTCGGTGGGTGTCTGACAAAGTGACATTTTTTAAACCTGCAATTTCTATGCTATTTTAATATACGCGTCTGTCGGGGGGGGGGGGGGAGCAAAGCAAAAGAGCATTTTGCCAGCCCGAGGGAATTCGGTGCGAGAGAAACGATGCCCCGTGACACACATGAGAGCAATCCCGGCCAATTTCTCCCGTTTGATGGGGTCTATGTGTAAAAATTTTGACTTTTTTGAGTGCACGTGCAAATCTGCTGGAAAAGCCTGTGGAAGTTTCACGGCGTTCGTACGATATTTGGCGACACAAAAATGAGCGATTTCCCAGCTCGATGGAATTCGGCGCGACAGAAACGATGCCCCGTAACGCACATGAGAGCAATCCCGGCCAATTTCTCCCGTTTGATGGGGTCTATGTGTAAAAATTTTGACTTTTTTGAGTGCACGTGCAAATCTGCTGGAAAAGCCTGTGGAAGTTTCATCCGACGAAAAAAGCACGTTCTCGAGAAAGCAGGAGAGCTAAGTCATTCACAAATTAGCTGGATTTGGCTTGTGGTTCGTTTCCCAAGTAACAGAGCGGCATCAACCTTTAAGCGCACGCCAGTACATCC
This sequence comes from Lethenteron reissneri, assembly GCF_015708825.2. NCBI lineage: Eukaryota > Metazoa > Chordata > Hyperoartia > Petromyzontiformes > Petromyzontidae > Lethenteron > Lethenteron reissneri. Next base: position 19,076 of record NW_026890717.1, on the reverse strand, counting down.
CCGTGGGATACAGGGGGTCTCGGCGGACTTTGCTCGGGGGAAAACGTCGACGTGAGCCGCCTGGCCATGCTGTTCATGGGTCTCTCCTTTTTAAGTTTCGCCTGCCAATTTATTTTCTCTAGCGGTTTTATACACTAACACTCGATGTTTTGGGAAAGGAATAAAATTGTTCAAAAAACGTATTCGCAATTCATGTCGTTAGATTGCTCTTGAAAATTCGTAAAAAAACGTACACGCCATACATGTTCTTCGCTTCCCTCTCGATACAAGTGAAGGGGAAAGACAGCCTTAACGGTTGCTAAAAAATCGCCCTTTACATATACATGGGTCGTCTTCCCCTCTCGACAACGGAGACAAGTAACCCACGCCAGGCACTGTCAGTAACTGCCATAGATCTGTCTTCTTGGTTCTTTCGGTAAAGTCACGTAGAAGGGAAGTAATAAAATAATAAAAATAAAACATAATAAAACAATTCTCACGACGTTTCGGCCACAACGCAAGCAGCCGTCCTCAGGTGAAAACCAGGTCCGTCGAGGCGACAGAGTCTGAATGAAACAGCACACGAGCTTGGAGCATATATATAAGCTGGGCGCATTGACAAAGGAATTTGCATATCAAAAGGAATTTAGCATAAATTTCGATTTAAAGCTTTCGTGACTGCAGGGATTCATCTTCTTGTTTCTTTCGGTAAAGTCACGTAGAAGGGAAGTAATAAAATAATAAAAATAAAATTGTTTTATTATGTTTTATTTTTATTATTTTATTACTTCCCTTCTACGTGACTTTACCGAAAGAAACAAGAAGATGAATTTAGCATATTTATGGGAAATGCAGGAATGTGATTAGTACTGCATATGCATGAGCATTATGCAGGATTAACAGCATCAAAGGGAGCTGCAGTTACTGCTGCTGCAGCAGTTGCTGCTGCTGCTGCAGTTTCTGCTGCTGCTGCAGTTGCTGCTGCTGCTGCAAGAACCAAGAAGATGAATCCCTGCAGTCACGAAAGCTTTAAATCGAAATTTAACTGCCATAGATCTGCTTTAAAATGCCCATTCGTCTTGCATCGCTCACGTTCCCGGAGCTTTGGGTAATGTCTGAGGCCTATCCCCGCCAATTTCTACCGTTTGTCGGTAGCTGTCTGTAAAAATATAGCATGCACCAAAACGAGAAAATATTTCCATCGCACCTGCACAAGTGTATGGACAATGGCAATCTTCATGCGATGCATAAGTGGTGTGTGTCAGCAGGTGTTGTTTCCCAAGGTTTCCGTGAATGAGCGAGTATCTTGAGCTGTGTGACTCAGCCCGAGGAGCCTCTTCTCCTCCAGAGTGTGTGGGGAAGGCTGTCCCCTTGGGTTGGTGCTGCACGGGTTCGCTGCGCTGTTCGGTCTTGTGCCAAGGAAAGCTGCCAACTGTGCAAGAATTAGGGTTGGTTTCAATTGCCTTTGCCGGTCCAGAGAGTAGCGAGCATTGTAAGGCCGCTCTAGAGGTTTGCAGGCATGTGGGGTCGACCCCTGCTCCTTCCCTCCCACCCCACGTAGGGTGTGTGTGGTGCGCTTACAGCTGCCTCAAAGTGGCTGGCCTTGTGGGAAGCCCTGTGTTTTGTGAGCTTTCAGCATCGTCAGGTTGCCAAACGGAGCATACACGACAACGCGAGGCCCCTCCTTGTGGTGGTTTGTGTTGTGTGAAGTCCGTGCCAAAAGGTGTGTTTACATGGTGTGCGTGGGGGTCCTGTCCGTCCGAATTTGGACGCGTGTGGGGACTCTCCTCTGCCTGGGTGCATGCTTGCCTCAGGAGAGTGACTCCTGCCTGCCCTACTTGGGCAGGCTGGGGCCCACAAACGCTGTGTGGGAGCCAGGCGAGCCTTTGGGCTGGGCGCCTGGTCACCATGGCGTGCTTTTGGCGAGTGGAGAGTCGAAAGCCGCCAGCTACCTGGTTGATCCTGCCAGTAGCATATGCTTGTCTCAACGATTAAGCCATGCATGTCTGCGTGCAAACGGATGTTACAGTGAAACTGCGAATGGCTCATTAAATCAGTTATGGTTCCTTTGATCGCTCGACCGTTGCTTGGATAACTGTGGTAATTCTAGAGCTAATACATGCTGACGAGCGCTGACCTCCGGGGATGCGTGCACTTATTAGACCAAAACCAATCCGGGCTTGCCCGGACGCTTTGGTGACTCTGGATAACCACGTGGGCAGATCGCACGGCCCTGGTGCTGGCGACGTATCTTTCGAATGTCTGCCCTATCAACTTACGATGGCAGGCTCCGTGCCTACCATGGTGACCACGGGTAATGGGGAATCAGGGTTCGATTCTGGAGAGGGAGCCTGAGAAACGGCTACCACATCCAAGGAAGGCAGCAGGCGTGCAAATTACCCACTCCCGACTCGGGGAGGTAGAGACGAAAAATAACAATACAGGACTCTTTCGAGGCCCTGTAATTGGAATGAGTACACTTTAAATTCTCCATTGGAGGGCAAGTAAGTAGCAGAGCAGCTTCCTCGCTGCGATCTACTGAAAGTCAGCCCTTGAGACAAGGCTTTGTCCTGGTGCCAGCCATGGGTACCACGGCTCCTAAAAGGACCGAACACACTCGTGTGACTTCTTTTCGAGCATCTTATTCCGACGCTGCTAAAACAGCAGCTTCCTTGTCCTAAAAGAGCACGCCGACACATCCCAGTGAGGTACCGGGAGGACTCGGCCGGAAAAATACGGTTAGGTGAGCCGCCCCTAGGTCGGTGGGTGTCTGACAAAGTGACATTTTTTAAACCTGCAATTTCTATGCTATCTATATATATAAAATCGTTCATGTCTGTCTGTCTGTGTGTGTGTGTGTGGACTTTGGCCCATACGCACTTTCATTGGACGGCGGTTGCCCCTGGCAACGGCTAGCCACGCCTTCGCCGCTTTCATTGGACCTGGCAACGGCTAGCCACGCCTTCGCCAAGGGCTGCAGTTTCATTGGACGGCGGTTGCCCCTGCCAACGGCTAGCCACGCCTTCGCCACTTTCATAAGCTCCGTATTTAATTAAATAATAGCCATTACACAGTATTGTTGGAGCGCTAGGGGGGGGGAAGGAACGCCACCCGTACCCTGCCTCTTCCAAGCCGACAATTTTAGGCGAGGCCGCAGGCTTTGCACGCTACTAGGCCTCGACACCCACCACGCCACTCTGAGGTAAATTCATCAAAGTTTTTCCTACTCTTCACTACACCCCCACCACAATGTGTGCTATTAATATTACTTTTAAACCCAACGCGCCAACAATCGATTACTTTAATGTTCACTGTACAAATACTCATTAAGCTGGGTGAGCGTACTGCCAGTCTATCATGTACACTGTAGCCTGCTTATTAAGCTCGGTGAGCGTACTGCCACTCTATCATGTACACTCTAGCCTGCTTATGAAGCTGAGTGCGTGTACTGGCAGTCTATAATGTGGACTCTTGCCTGGTTATTATAATCGATTCTTTATATGTTCTTTGTACAAACAGTCATTAAGCTGCTTGAGCGACCCCAGTTCGATTCCAACTCACGCCCACCACCGCTGACGATTATTAGAAACGGACCTGGCCCTCCCCTAGGTCCACTCAGCCTCAAAAGCGTAACTGCTGTCGTGTGTGAACATCGTCACTGGGGAGACAAAGGCGGCGGGGCATCGTGGATCCAAGTCCCGGGCGAAGCCGGGTCATGTGTATGTGTGTTTGTGTTTATGTGTATGTCTGTGTGTCTCTATGTATGTGTGTATGTATGTGTATGTATGTGTTTGTGTGTATGTGTGTCTGTATGTATGTGGGTTTTTTTATGTCTTTATGTGTATGTCTGCGTGTCTCTATGTATGTGTGTATGTACGTGTGTGCATGTGTTTGTGTGTATGTATGTGTGTGTCTATGTATGTGTGTGTCTATGTATGTGTGTGTATGTGTGTGTATGTATGTGTGTTATGTGTCTGTCTGTGTCTGCATGTATGTGTGTGTGTATTGTGTATGTGTTTGTGTGCATGTATGTGTGTGTTTGTGTGTATGTGTATGTCTGTGTGTATGTGTTTGTGTGTATGTGTGTGTATGTATGTGTGTGTATGTGTTTGTATGTGTTTGTGTGTTTACGCTCGCATTACACAAATGTGTTGCTGGTCTAAGGCGTTCCTCGCACAGCATTGCCGCTTTATTATTTCAGTCGTTTACTGCCTTACGCACCCTGAAAGTCGTGTGTGTCTGCAGCAAGCGCGTGTATGTGTACCTATGGACGCGCGCGCGTGTTTTGTGTAGGGGGAACGGTAGTGTAGTGCTTAGCGTGCTGTCTGTGTCTGTGTGTGTGTGTGTCTGTCTGTGTCTGTCTGTGTGTGTCTGCGTGTGTCTGTGTGTGTGTCTGTGTGTGTGCGTGTGTGGTGTGTGGGGAGCGGTAGTGTAGTGCTTAGCGTGCTGTCTGTGTGTCTGTGTGTGTGTGTGTCTGTCTGTGTCTGTCTGTGTGTGTCTGCGTGTGTCTGTGTGTGTGTCTGTGCGTGTGTGGTGTGTGAGGAGCGGTGGGTGTAGTGCTTAACGCTACGCTGCGCTACCAACCCGGCGAACCCAGTTCCATTCCCGCTCACGGCCACCACCGGTGACGATTATTTGAACCTCCCCTAGGTCCACTCAACCTCAAACGAGTAACTGGTGTGGCGTATTAACATCGGCACTTGGGAGACAAAGGCGGCTGGGCGTGGTAGATCCAAGTCCCGGGCGAAGCCGGGTCATGTGTATGTGTTTATGTGTATGTCTGTGTGTCTGTATGCATGTGTGTATGTATGTGTGTGTATGTGTTTGTGTGTATGTCTGTGTGTGTATGTATGTCGGTTTTGCCGCCGTGGTGGATCCAAGTCCCGGGCGAAGCCGGGTCATGTGTATGTGTGTATGTGTTTATGTGTATGTCTGTGTGTCTGTATGCATGTGTGTATGTATGTGTGTGCATGTGTTTGTGTGTATGTATGTGTGTGTGTATGTATGTGGGTTTTTTTGTATGTGTTTATGTGTATGTCTGCGTGCCTGTATGTATGTGTGTATGTACGTCTGTGGATGTGTTCGTGTGTATGTATGTGTGTGTCTATGTATGTGTGTGTATGTGTTTCTGTGTTTGTATGTGTGTGTATGTATGTGTGTTATGTGTCTGTCTGTGTGTCTGCATGTATGTGTGTGTGTATTGTGTATGTGTTTGTGTGTGTTTGTGTGTTTACGCTCGCATTACACAAATGTATAATGCGGGTCTAAGGCGTTCCTTACACAGCATTGCCGCTTTATTATTTCAGTCGTTTACTGCCGTATGCACCCTGAAAGTCGTGTGTGTCTGCAGCAATGGACGCGCGCGCGTGTGTTGTGTAGGGGGAACGGTAGTGTAGTGCTTAGCGTGCTGCCTGTGTCTGTGTGTGTGTGTCTGTGTGTGTGTGTCTGTGTGTGTGTCTGTGTGTGTGCGTGTGTGGTGTGTGGGGAGCGGTAGTGTAGTGGTTAGCGTGCTGTCTGTGTGTGTGTTTCTGTCTGTGTGTGTCTGCGTGTGTCTGTGTGTGTGTCTGTGCGTGTGTGGTGTGTGAGGAGCGGTGGGTGTAGTGCTTAACGCTACGCTGCGCTACCAACCCGGCAAACCCAGTTCGATTCCCGCTCACGGCCACCACCGGTGACGATTATTTGAACCTCCCCTAGGTCGACTCTGCCTCAAACGAGTAACTTAACTACTGTAGCGTATTAACATCGCCACTGGGGAGACAAAGGCGGCCGGCCGTGGTAGATACAAGTCCCGGGCGAAGCTTTTAATATACGCGTCTGTCGGGGGGGGGGGGGGAGCAAAGCAAAAGAGCATTTTGCCAGCCCGAGGGAATTCGGTGCGAGAGAAACGATGCCCCGTGACACACATGAGAGCAATCCCGGCCAATTTCTCCCGTTTGATGGGGTCTATGTGTAAAAATTTTGACTTTTTTGAGTGCACGTGCAAATCTGCTGGAAAAGCCTGTGGAAGTTTCACGGCGTTCGTACGATATTTGGCGACACAAAAATGAGCGATTTCCCAGCTCGATGGAATTCGGCGCGACAGAAACGATGCCCCGTAACGCACATGAGAGCAATCCCGGCCAATTTCTCTCGTTTGATGGGGTCTATGTGTAAAAATTTTGACTTTTTTGAGTGCACGTGCAAATCTGCTGGAAAAGCCTGTGGAAGTTTCACGGCGTTCGTACGATATTTGGCGACACAAAAATGAGCGATTTCCCAGCTCGATGGAATTCGGCGCGACAGAAACGATGCCCCGTAACGCACATGAGAGCAATCCCGGCCAATTTCTCCCGTTTGATGGGGTCTATGTGTAAAAATTTTGACTTTTTTGAGTGCACGTGCAAATCTGCTGGAAAAGCCTGTGGAAGTTTCATCCGACGAAAAAAGCACGTTCTCGAGAAAGCAGGAGAGCTAAGTCATTCACAAATTAGCTGGATTTGGCTTGTGGTTCGTTTCCCAAGTAACAGAGCGGCATCAACCTTTAAGCGCACGCCAGTACATCCCCGTGGGATACAGGGGGTCTCGGCGGACTTTGCTCGGGGGAAAACGTCGACGTGAGCCGCCTGGCCATGCTGTTCATGGGTCTCTCCTTTTTAAGTTTCGCCTGCCAATTTATTTTCTCTAGCGGTTTTATACACTAACACTCGATGTTTTGGGAAAGGAATAAAATTGTTCAAAAAACGTATTCGCAATTCATGTCGTTAGATTGCTCTTGAAAATTCGTAAAAAAACGTACACGCCATACATGTTCTTCGCTTCCCTCTCGATACAAGTGAAGGGGAAAGACAGCCTTAACGGTTGCTAAAAAATCGCCCTTTACATATACATGGGTCGTCTTCCCCTCTCGACAACGGAGACAAGTAACCCACGCCAGGCACTGTCAGTAACTGCCATAGATCTGTCTTCTTGGTTCTTTCGGTAAAGTCACGTAGAAGGGAAGTAATAAAATAATAAAAATAAAACATAATAAAACAATTCTCACGACGTTTCGGCCACAACGCAAGCAGCCGTCCTCAGGTGAAAACCAGGTCCGTCGAGGCGACAGAGTCTGAATGAAACAGCACACGAGCTTGGAGCATATATATAAGCTGGGCGCATTGACAAAGGAATTTGCATATCAAAAGGAATTTAGCATAAATTTCGATTTAAAGCTTTCGTGACTGCAGGGATTCATCTTCTTGTTTCTTTCGGTAAAGTCACGTAGAAGGGAAGTAATAAAATAATAAAAATAAAATTGTTTTATTATGTTTTATTTTTATTATTTTATTACTTCCCTTCTACGTGACTTTACCGAAAGAAACAAGAAGATGAATTTAGCATATTTATGGGAAATGCAGGAATGTGATTAGTACTGCATATGCATGAGCATTATGCAGGATTAACAGCATCAAAGGGAGCTGCAGTTACTGCTGCTGCAGCAGTTGCTGCTGCTGCTGCAGTTTCTGCTGCTGCTGCAGTTGCTGCTGCTGCTGCAAGAACCAAGAAGATGAATCCCTGCAGTCACGAAAGCTTTAAATCGAAATTTAACTGCCATAGATCTGCTTTAAAATGCCCATTCGTCTTGCATCGCTCACGTTCCCGGAGCTTTGGGTAATGTCTGAGGCCTATCCCCGCCAATTTCTACCGTTTGTCGGTAGCTGTCTGTAAAAATATAGCATGCACCAAAACGAGAAAATATTTCCATCGCACCTGCACAAGTGTATGGACAATGGCAATCTTCATGCGATGCATAAGTGGTGTGTGTCAGCAGGTGTTGTTTCCCAAGGTTTCCGTGAATGAGCGAGTATCTTGAGCTGTGTGACTCAGCCCGAGGAGCCTCTTCTCCTCCAGAGTGTGTGGGGAAGGCTGTCCCCTTGGGTTGGTGCTGCACGGGTTCGCTGCGCTGTTCGGTCTTGTGCCAAGGAAAGCTGCCAACTGTGCAAGAATTAGGGTTGGTTTCAATTGCCTTTGCCGGTCCAGAGAGTAGCGAGCATTGTAAGGCCGCTCTAGAGGTTTGCAGGCATGTGGGGTCGACCCCTGCTCCTTCCCTCCCACCCCACGTAGGGTGTGTGTGGTGCGCTTACAGCTGCCTCAAAGTGGCTGGCCTTGTGGGAAGCCCTGTGTTTTGTGAGCTTTCAGCATCGTCAGGTTGCCAAACGGAGCATACACGACAACGCGAGGCCCCTCCTTGTGGTGGTTTGTGTTGTGTGAAGTCCGTGCCAAAAGGTGTGTTTACATGGTGTGCGTGGGGGTCCTGTCCGTCCGAATTTGGACGCGTGTGGGGACTCTCCTCTGCCTGGGTGCATGCTTGCCTCAGGAGAGTGACTCCTGCCTGCCCTACTTGGGCAGGCTGGGGCCCACAAACGCTGTGTGGGAGCCAGGCGAGCCTTTGGGCTGGGCGCCTGGTCACCATGGCGTGCCAGTAGCATATGCTTGTCTCAACGATTAAGCCATGCATGTCTGCGTGCAAACGGATGTTACAGTGAAACTGCGAATGGCTCATTAAATCAGTTATGGTTCCTTTGATCGCTCGACCGTTGCTTGGATAACTGTGGTAATTCTAGAGCTAATACATGCTGACGAGCGCTGACCTCCGGGGATGCGTGCACTTATTAGACCAAAACCAATCCGGGCTTGCCCGGACGCTTTGGTGACTCTGGATAACCACGTGGGCAGATCGCACGGCCCTGGTGCTGGCGACGTATCTTTCGAATGTCTGCCCTATCAACTTACGATGGCAGGCTCCGTGCCTACCATGGTGACCACGGGTAATGGGGAATCAGGGTTCGATTCTGGAGAGGGAGCCTGAGAAACGGCTACCACATCCAAGGAAGGCAGCAGGCGTGCAAATTACCCACTCCCGACTCGGGGAGGTAGAGACGAAAAATAACAATACAGGACTCTTTCGAGGCCCTGTAATTGGAATGAGTACACTTTAAATTCTCCATTGGAGGGCAAGTAAGTAGCAGAGCAGCTTCCTCGCTGCGATCTACTGAAAGTCAGCCCTTGAGACAAGGCTTTGTCCTGGTGCCAGCCATGGGTACCACGGCTCCTAAAAGGACCGAACACACTCGTGTGACTTCTTTTCGAGCATCTTATTCCGACGCTGCTAAAACAGCAGCTTCCTTGTCCTAAAAGAGCACGCCGACACATCCCAGTGAGGTACCGGGAGGACTCGGCCGGAAAAATACGGTTAGGTGAGCCGCCCCTAGGTCGGTGGGTGTCTGACAAAGTGACATTTTTTAAACCTGCAATTTCTATGCTATTTTAATATACGCGTCTGTCGGGGGGGGGGGGGGAGCAAAGCAAAAGAGCATTTTGCCAGCCCGAGGGAATTCGGTGCGAGAGAAACGATGCCCCGTGACACACATGAGAGCAATCCCGGCCAATTTCTCCCGTTTGATGGGGTCTATGTGTAAAAATTTTGACTTTTTTGAGTGCACGTGCAAATCTGCTGGAAAAGCCTGTGGAAGTTTCACGGCGTTCGTACGATATTTGGCGACACAAAAATGAGCGATTTCCCAGCTCGATGGAATTCGGCGCGACAGAAACGATGCCCCGTAACGCACATGAGAGCAATCCCGGCCAATTTCTCCCGTTTGATGGGGTCTATGTGTAAAAATTTTGACTTTTTTGAGTGCACGTGCAAATCTGCTGGAAAAGCCTGTGGAAGTTTCACGGCGTTCGTACGATATTTGGCGACACAAAAATGAGCGATTTCCCAGCTCGATGGAATTCGGCGCGACAGAAACGATGCCCCGTAACGCACATGAGAGCAATCCCGGCCAATTTCTCCCGTTTGATGGGGTCTATGTGTAAAAATTTTGACTTTTTTGAGTGCACGTGCAAATCTGCTGGAAAAGCCTGTGGAAGTTTCATCCGACGAAAAAAGCACGTTCTCGAGAAAGCAGGAGAGCTAAGTCATTCACAAATTAGCTGGATTTGGCTTGTGGTTCGTTTCCCAAGTAACAGAGCGGCATCAACCTTTAAGCGCACGCCAGTACATCCCCGTGGGATACAGGGGGTCTCGGCGGACTTTGCTCGGGGGAAAACGTCGACGTGAGCCGCCTGGCCATGCTGTTCATGGGTCTCTCCTTTTTAAGTTTCGCCTGCCAATTTATTTTCTCTAGCGGTTTTATACACTAACACTCGATGTTTTGGGAAAGGAATAAAATTGTTCAAAAAACGTATTCGCAATTCATGTCGTTAGATTGCTCTTGAAAATTCGTAAAAAAACGTACACGCCATACATGTTCTTCGCTTCCCTCTCGATACAAGTGAAGGGGAAAGACAGCCTTAACGGTTGCTAAAAAATCGCCCTTTACATATACATGGGTCGTCTTCCCCTCTCGACAACGGAGACAAGTAACCCACGCCAGGCACTGTCAGTAACTGCCATAGATCTGTCTTCTTGGTTCTTTCGGTAAAGTCACGTAGAAGGGAAGTAATAAAATAATAAAAATAAAACATAATAAAACAATTCTCACGACGTTTCGGCCACAACGCAAGCAGCCGTCCTCAGGTGAAAACCAGGTCCGTCGAGGCGACAGAGTCTGAATGAAACAGCACACGAGCTTGGAGCATATATATAAGCTGGGCGCATTGACAAAGGAATTTGCATATCAAAAGGAATTTAGCATAAATTTCGATTTAAAGCTTTCGTGACTGCAGGGATTCATCTTCTTGTTTCTTTCGGTAAAGTCACGTAGAAGGGAAGTAATAAAATAATAAAAATAAAATTGTTTTATTATGTTTTATTTTTATTATTTTATTACTTCCCTTCTACGTGACTTTACCGAAAGAAACAAGAAGATGAATTTAGCATATTTATGGGAAATGCAGGAATGTGATTAGTACTGCATATGCACGTGCATTATGCAGGATTAACAGCATCAAAGGGAGCTGCAGTTACTGCTGCTGCAGCAGTTGCTGCTGCTGCTGCAGTTTCTGCTGCTGCTGCAGTTGCTGCTGCTGCTGCAAGAACCAAGAAGATGAATCCCTGCAGTCACGAAAGCTTTAAATCGAAATTTAACTGCCATAGATCTGCTTTAAAATGCCCATTCGTCTTGCATCGCTCACGTTCCCGGAGCTTTGGGTAATGTCTGAGGCCTATCCCCGCCAATTTCTACCGTTTGTCGGTAGCTGTCTGTAAAAATATAGCATGCACCAAAACGAGAAAATATTTCCATCGCACCTGCACAAGTGTATGGACAATGGCAATCTTCATGCGATGCATAAGTGGTGTGTGTCAGCAGGTGTTGTTTCCCAAGGTTTCCGTGAATGAGCGAGTATCTTGAGCTGTGTGACTCAGCCCGAGGAGCCTCTTCTCCTCCAGAGTGTGTGGGGAAGGCTGTCCCCTTGGGTTGGTGCTGCACGGGTTCGCTGCGCTGTTCGGTCTTGTGCCAAGGAAAGCTGCCAACTGTGCAAGAATTAGGGTTGGTTTCAATTGCCTTTGCCGGTCCAGAGAGTAGCGAGCATTGTAAGGCCGCTCTAGAGGTTTGCAGGCATGTGGGGTCGACCCCTGCTCCTTCCCTCCCACCCCACGTAGGGTGTGTGTGGTGCGCTTACAGCTGCCTCAAAGTGGCTGGCCTTGTGGGAAGCCCTGTGTTTTGTGAGCTTTCAGCATCGTCAGGTTGCCAAACGGAGCATACACGACAACGCGAGGCCCCTCCTTGTGGTGGTTTGTGTTGTGTGAAGTCCGTGCCAAAAGGTGTGTTTACATTGTGTGCGTGGGGGTCCTGTCCGTCCGAATTTGGACGCGTGTGGGGACTCTCCTCTGCCTGGGTGCATGCTTGCCTCAGGAGAGTGACTCCTGCCTGCCCTACTTGGGCAGGCTGGGGCCCACAAACGCTGTGTGGGAGCCAGGCGAGCCTTTGGGCTGGGCGCCTGGTCACCATGGCGTGCTTTTGGCGAGTGGAGAGTCGAAAGCCGCCAGCTACCTGGTTGATCCTGCCAGTAGCATATGCTTGTCTCAACGATTAAGCCATGCATGTGTAGGGACGTTGGAGAGAGGGCCGTTATGCATGGCAGCCTATGGGAAAGAAACACAGTGGGCGGGGCTACGTGTGTGCACAGGGAGATGCCCTCTGCGACGTCCGAGCCAGACACCCTGGGGGGGGGGCTGGTTCGGCGTTACGATCCCCCGGGGCCCCACCCCTCAAGGAGGGTTGGGTATAAAAAGGGGTCGTTATATGGGCTTAGTCAGTTATGTTATAGTTAAGCTAAGAAGTCGGAAGACGTCGTAGCTAGAGCCCTGGACTCCCCCTGATCGCCGCCCTTATCAGGGCCCCACGGGATCAGGCTCGAGCCAGTGGCGTGGTCCCGTGAACCAGAGCCAGTGCTCTGGGACTCCGGGTACCGAGCCCGATTACCAGTGTCGGGCCAGACAGCCTCCCCTAGCTCTTAGTGGAGGACTCAGGGGATAGGCTATGGATAGCTAGGGGTATTCCCTGAGTTATACGGGTGAGGGGGCCGCTACCCCCTCTAGGGCTGTCCTGTACTGGCAACTTGTTAAATAAATATACGTGTGCCTCAACTCCGTTGTCAAGCGTCCTCGACGGGTACTTCATCTGGCGTCAGAAGTGGTAAAAATGGAAACGCGCCATACAGCTCGGACCAGGGTACCACAAGAGGAGGACGCCGCGGAGATCGCCGAGCCCGAGACAGAGCAACAAGATGGGGTGCAGCCGGAGCCTGGCGCCTTCTCACCGGGACGTCAGCATGGAGAGGGGCCGCAGCCAGATGCACTACGACTGGCTCACGAACGGCTGGCGGAGCTACTTTATGCCGCTGCCGCCACACTGGAAGGCATTACGCGGTTGGGGGCTGGTGGTCCACCGCAGGGCGAGGAGAACCGGCGGCCGGAGCACTTTCCCGCCATTTCAGCGACTTCACAATTTGAATTTCCCGCCATGGACGCCGCGGCTGTTCGGGGCGTGGCCAGCTTAGACATCGGCTCCGACATCGCCGTCGCCGGGGCTGCAGCGTCATCGCAGCCGAAGGATGCGTCATCGCTGCCGCGACAGGCGATGCCATCGGCCAGTCGCGCCGAGGCACCGCCAAAGGGAGGTGAAAGCAACCTGCGGGAGTCCACATCGACCGCTGCGCTTCACCAAAGGCTGCCCCCGCTGAAGGAATTCATCGGTGCGGAGGGTGACTGGGGCGGCTTCCGGCGACGCTTCCTCGCCCATCAGGAGATGGCGCGGTGGTCCGACGAGGAGGCCCTTTGCGCGCTGCCGGCGCTCCTCGATGGGGACGCGCTCGCCGCACTCACGTCGGCGCCAAAAGAGAAGCGGGCTACACTACCAATGGCGCTACAGCTGCTGGCCGGGGTCTATGGACCTTCAGCCGAATGCCGTCAGCAGTTCTACGATCGCAGGCGGGGTGAAAAAGAGTCGCCTCTGGCTTTCCGGACAAGTCTTCTGGCGCTGGCAAAAACAGCCTTTCCCCGCATGGACGACGACGGCGTGGACGCAATGGTCGCGGAGAAGATCCTCCTCTTGGCGGACGACCTCGACATCGTCGTCATCGCACAAGGGGATGCAGAAATGACCTCCCTCCAGGCTGCGCGACTCCTCCACGCCAACCTTCTGCAGCAGCGGCGAAAGGCAAACAGGGCATCGGCTGGGCGTGCGGTGGCTGCAGCCACCCTTCCGTCAGAAGAACTTTATGCCGTCGACCATCGACGGCAACAGACGACGGGGGCGCGGCCGGGTCGGGACGGGCCGAGGCGTTTCGACCGTCCATCGTCTCCATCGGCGCTCCCGCGGTGCTTCAACTGCGGCATCCGGGGCCATGTCGCCTCGGGGTGCCGTTCTCCTCGACAGCGGGGGACGACGCCTCGACAGGACGCCGGCCCTCCTCTTCCTCCTCCCAAGCTCCAGCACCATGATCCGGCGAGTCGCGGCACCTCACATGTTTGGCCAACGCACCCACCTGTCGCACACTCTCGCACCGTAACGAACGGGGGGCCGGTGGGGCGCTGCGATGGACCGGCGCGGATCACTGCGGGGACTCAAATCGAGCCCGAGCGGTGGTCCGTGTTGGCCCACCGCGTGGTGGCCGCGGCGTCGGGATCGTCGGCCGTGGTCGGTTACATTGATGGGGTGGAGGTACGCATCATAGTCGATACAGGGGCATCGGCGACAATTATTTCGGAACTAATTTACAATATTCTACCGGTGCAGAGCCGTCCTTTGCTACCGGTTAATGTCCCTTTCTATGCCGCTAACGGGGGCTCTCTCGGCATCGTGGGACAGATTCGAGCGCAAATTTCTATCGGGGACATCAAATTGTCGGGGCCGATTTTTGTCTCCTCCTCACTGGCAGTTCCGTGCCTGCTGGGGACGGACTTCTTGGGCAGGATGCCAATTCGTATTTTGATCGACCAAGGATGCATTGAGCTTCCGTCGGGGCGACGTATGGCGTTCCTGCCTTCCCCTGTAGCGACTCGGACGGCGTTCGCGACGGTACCGGCGTTCGTCGTAAAAACAGTGCGTGTGCCGCCGGGGGCACAAATGCTGGTACCTCTTAAACTTCGTAGGCCCTTCGCTAAGGGTGTTGGGGATCAGGGTGTTGTGCTGGGGCCGTCTAGGGCCGGGGTTAATGGGCCTCATTTAATTCCGGCCCAGACCATCGTAAGGGGGGACGAGGATCCCTTCATCGCGGTCCTCAATGTCGGGTCGCAGACAGTAGTGGTTCCCCAAGGGACTGTGCTCGCTCACGCGACGCCGGTGCCCTGCGAGGAACCTGCCGTGAACCACATTGACACTGCTGCTCGGACGCACCCGCATTCGGACGGCGATGAAGGGTGGCTCGACGCGCTTTGTGCGGGATCGACGAACCTGTCCAATTTAGAGCGCCAACGGCTTAGATCGCTGCTAAAGGAATTTTCCGACGTTTTCAGTCGGAATAAATACGATTTGGGTTGTACTCACCTGCTGCGTCACCATATTGACACGGGTGACAGCGCGCCTATTCGCCAAAATCCTTTTCGGTTGAGTCCCGCCGAAAAGGACTATGTCAAATCGGCTGTCGATGACATGTTAGCCGCCGACATTATCTCTCCCTCTACCAGCCCTTGGGGAGCACCGATTGTCCTGGTTAAGAAACAGGATGGCTCGTTGCGGTTTTGCGTAGATTTCCGTCGCCTTAATAAGGTTTCGGTTGCCGACGCATACCCGCTCCCACGGATGGACGAATCGCTGGACGCCTTGGCGGGAGCGCGATTCTTCTCCACACTAGATTTACTTTCGGGATTCTGGCAGCTTCCTCTGGACGATGATTCGAAGCCTAAAACCGCTTTCCGTACACCGCACGGCCTGTTCCAATTCAACCGGTTGCCGATGGGCTTACACTCAGCGCCGGCAACCTTCCAGCGGTTGATGGAATTGGTTTTGGCTGGATTGCAATGGGAATCGTGCCTGATTTATTTGGATGACGTAATTGTTTTTGGAAGAACCTTTGACGAACATCTCCAGAGGCTGCGGGCGGTTTTCCAAAGGATGCGGGCTGCTAATTTGAAATTTAAGCCCCAAAAATGCTATTTGTTTCGCGAGTCAGTGCGTTATTTGGGGCACATCGTGGGGCGCTCGGGTATTGCTACCGATCCCGCCAAAACGCAGTGTGTCAGCTCCTGGCCAATTCCGACCTCGGTGGGGGAGGTGAGGAGTTTTATTGGCTTCGCTTCATATTACTGACGGTTCGTCGCTAATTTTGCTACAATTGCCAAACCCCTACATGCTTTGACATCAAAAGGGGTTCGGTTCCACTGGGGTCGGGAGGAGGAAGTAGCTTTCTGCTCCCTTCGGGATGCATTGGTGAAGGCTCCTCCTTTGACTTACCCCGATTTTTCGAGGCCGTTTTTGCTCGACACCGACGCGAGCAACACAGGTATCGGAGGCGTGCTTTCCCAGGTGGTTGATGGCGTGGAACGGGTGGTTGCGTACGGCAGTCGGGTGTTGTCTCCAGCGGAGCAAAAATATTGTGTCACCCGTAGAGAACTGTTGGCAATTGTTTTCTTCATCCAACAGTACCGCCCATATCTGTACGGTCAGCATTTCACTGTCCGTACGGATCATGCGGCACTGCAGTACGCCCTGAAGGTTCAACAGCCATCGGGACAATTGTCCCGATGGCTGGAGGTCCTCCAGGATTTCGATTTTGACACCACCTATCGTAAGGGCATTCGCCACACAAATGCGGACGCTCTGTCGCGCATGCCAACCACCTCCGAATGCGCATGCCTCCTGGGGTCGGGGCGTTGCAAGCCAGCTGGGGACATGACGGTTCCAGTCCTGGCGGCCGCCGCCGATGTTGACACATCGCTCCCCGATGAGATCGGGAAACAGGGAAGGGATTCCCTGCTTGGGTTGCCTGTGATTGAGTGGGGACGCCTCCAGATGGAGGACGCCTCCCTCCTCGCGCTGCGTCGTCGCGCCAGGGAGAGGGGGTGTGGGACGGGTGATGCCGACAATTGGGAAATACACGCGGGCTTGCTCATGCATTGGGACGGTAAATCCCACCGTCACCGGCTGGTAGTTCCTGCGGGGTTACGGGGTAAGGTGGTGTGGGCTGCTCATGAGCGCCTCCTCCACCTGGGTACCCAAAAGACCCTCGCCTCGCTCCAGCTGGATTTTTTTTGGCCGGGCATGACACGGGATGTCACGGATCTCCTGGCAGCATGCCCCCGGTGTGCGCAACGCAAACCACCAGCTCGGGAGTCGAACCCGCCGTTGCAGTCCATCACAGTCTCCAGGGTGAACGAACTCGTAGCGTTGGATATCCTGGGGCCGTTTCCCGCCACCCCTAGGGGCAATAGATATTTGCTAACAGGGGTCGAATACTTCACACGCTGGCCTATGGCCTGGCCCCTGGCAAATCAGTCGGCAGCAGCCATCGTGGACGCCTTTGTCCAAGGCTACGTCATGGACAAAGGTGCTCCGGAGCGGCTGCTGACCGACCAGGGTAAAAATTTTTCCGGGAACCTCCTCAAACAAGTCTGTGATCTCCTAGGTACAAAGAAGATTCGTACCTCTCCCTATCACCCACAAACTGACGGGATGGTCGAGCGTCTGCATCGTACCATCACGTCTATGTTGTCGCACCTGGTTTTCGGAGTCACAGACCAATTGGGACTTGCAAATTCAAGGGGTCCTGGCAGCATATCGATTGGCCCCCCATGCTGCCACGGGATTTTCACCCTTCTTTCTCATGTATGGTCGCGAACATGACCCACCTGTTCGGGCACAGCTGCAGATCCCCGCGCCTCTAGGTAAAATTAAATTGGACGAGCACGTTAAATTTAACCTTCAAAAGCTAACTGAGGCGCGGGATGCTGCCATGCTCAATTCCCGCATGCGCCAAAAGGCGAATGAGCGCCTCAGACTTGCGCGCGCGCACGTGCTGCAGTGGAAGCCAGGGGACAGGGCATGGCTGCACTGTCCCCAGGTACCGCTTGCGACCTCCTCGAAACTGGTACGGCCATGGCGGGGCCCCGTCGAGGTGGTCGAGGTTTTGCGACCGCAGTGCGTTCGTATCAAGTGGGGGAGGCGCCGGTGGTTCGTTCACCCCTCTAGACTAAAACCCTTCGTTGCGGTGCGGGACTCTGCTCCACACGCGCAGGGCCAAGCATGTGAGGGGTCGACCGACCCGGAGGGTCCGCCTCTGTTGATCTCACCTGACGTCTTGCCGGTTGCCCCGCCCCCAGGTTCTCCCGGAATGACGGGCTCGCGCACATCCCTCACGGGGGATGCCGAGGGTCCCGCCACTCCAATTGCGGACTCGCCTCGGATGGGACAGCGGCCACCGAATGGTCCGCCATCTGAGGTTGGCCCTTGTGACGGGCCTGCGGCAAGGACGCGCGCTAAAATGCGCAGACTCTTATAAAAACACTGGAACGCGAACAAGAAGTGAAAACGAAACGAAAATAAGAAGAAAATTTTTTTTATTTTTTTTGCGTTTTCTGGTACACTTTCGTGTGCTATTGTTGCTGGACGCTGCGTTCGTGTGGCGCTCTTGGCGCGTTGTTGTATTATGGCTGTGTGTGTGTGTGCGTCTTGTGTGCGTGTTGTGCGTGCGCTGAGGGTTCCGGGAAATGTACATATCTTGCCTCTACGGATTTCGTATTTATTCGGGGGGGGGGGGCGCGTCGGTTTGTTCTCCCTTTAGGGGCATTGTTAGTGTTGTTGTTTAATTCTCGTTCTGTTAAATGGAAAAAAAATGGGGCACACACGGGGGGAGTCAAGGGTAAAGATTCATTTGTTGAAATTGTTGCAGCCGGGACGGCTGCGAGCTATGCGGGGGGGAGTGATGTAGGGACGTTGGAGAGAGGGCCGTTATGCATGGCAGCCTATGGGAAAGAAACACAGTGGGCGGGGCTACGTGTGTGCACAGGGAGATGCCCTCTGCGACGTCCGAGCCAGACACCCTGGGGGGGGGCTGGTTCGGCGTTACGATCCCCCGGGGCCCCACCCCTCAAGGAGGGTTGGGTATAAAAAGGGGTCGTTATATGGGCTTAGTCAGTTATGTTATAGTTAAGCTAAGAAGTCGGAAGACGTCGTAGCTAGAGCCCTGGACTCCCCCTGATCGCCGCCCTTATCAGGGCCCCACGGGATCAGGCTCGAGCCAGTGGCGTGGTCCCGTGAACCAGAGCCAGTGCTCTGGGACTCCGGGTACCGAGCCCGATTACCAGTGTCGGGCCAGACAGCCTCCCCTAGCTCTTAGTGGAGGACTCAGGGGATAGGCTATGGATAGCTAGGGGTATTCCCTGAGTTATACGGGTGAGGGGGCCGCTACCCCCTCTAGGGCTGTCCTGTACTGGCAACTTGTTAAATAAATATACGTGTGCCTCAACTCCGTTGTCAAGCGTCCTCGACGGGTACTTCACATGTCTGCGTGCAAACGGATGTTACAGTGAAACTGCGAATGGCTCATTAAATCAGTTATGGTTCCTTTGATCGCTCGACCGTTGCTTGGATAACTGTGGTAATTCTAGAGCTAATACATGCTGACGAGCGCTGACCTCCGGGGATGCGTGCACTTATTAGACCAAAACCAATCCGGGCTTGCCCGGACGCTTT
>NW_026890716.1:0-26392 GCF_015708825.2 Lethenteron reissneri | reverse complement strand
CCTCCTCCAGTTCATTACTTAACACACCTGGTTTTTGCAGTTTGCTGCGCTTGGTGTGTTTCACTCATTAAAAAAACAAGTAAAAAGATAATATATAAAAATCATCAAATATTTTAATCTCAATTATGGAAGAAGGGTTAGGATACAACAGTGTGCCTGCGGACCGCTGCCAATGCAGTAGCAGCAGCAGCACCAGATTCCCTCTCTCTCCATCTCATTCTCTCTCTCATCTCATTCTCTCTCCATCTCCGTCTCTGCCGGTCTCTCTCCATCCCTCTATCTCTCCATCTCTATGTCTCAATCTATATTTCTCTCTCTCCATCTGTCCATATCCCCTCTCTTCATCTCGATGTCTCATTCTCTAACCGGTCTCTCTCCATCCCCCCCACCCTCCACACCCCCCGCATCTCTACCTCCATCCCACCCGTGCAGAGAACTCCAACATCGCGGCGGCCAAGGGCAGCGAGGGCTGCTTCCACGGCGACGCGCGCCTCTTGTGGAGGGCGGCGGCTCCAAGAGGCTGCGCGACCTGCGGGCCGCGAGCGGTCCTGGCGGCGAGCGGGCCCACCTCGCCGCCCGCCTACAGCGACCTCCTCCTCTTCCTCGACCGCGAGCCCCCCAGCGGCGCGCGCTTCATCACCCTGGAGACGGAAGGCGGCGGCCGCCTCCTCGTCACCCCCTCGCACCTCGGTTCGCCGCGCCCGGAGACTCCGACGATGACGGCGCGGCGATAGTGGCAGCGGTGTTCCCCCGGAGGAGCGCGCCGTGGCCCTCTTTGCCAGCCGCGTGCGGCCCGTCATGTTCGTCTTTGAGCTGGCGGGTGCTCTTGCTGATCCTGCTGCTACTGGTCGTGTTGGTGGTGGCGGTGGTGTTGATCTTCCTGGTGGTGCTGGTGGTAGCGTTAGTGGTGGTGCTGGCGGTAGCGTTAGTGGTGGTGCTGGTGGCGTTATGTGTGGTGGCGGTAGCGTTAGTGGTGGTGCTGGTGGCGTTAGTGGTGGTGCTGGTGGTAGCGTTAGTGGTGTGCTGGGGTAGCGTTAGTGGTGGTGCTGGTGGCGTTAGTGGTTGGTAGTGGTGTTGTTGTTGGCGATGACGGAGACCGCGCGCTGCGTGCGGTGCGCGTGGTGCGCGTGAGCTGGGTGGAGGCGCTGGGGTCGTACGCGCCGCTCACGCACCACGGCACGGCGATCGTCGACGGGCTGCTGGTGTCGTGCTACGCGGCCGTCGAGACGCACGGCCTGGCTCACGTCGCCTTCGCGCCTCTCCGCACGGCCCACGAGCTCTGCGGGCCTCGGGATACATTCGCGCAGCAGCAGCGGCGGCGACGGCAATAGCAGCGGCAGCGGCAGCAGCAGTAGCAAGAACGCACCGGGAGCGGAGGGAGAAGGAATTCACTGGTACCCGCGCGCTCCTCCACACGCTCGCCCGTCTGCTGCTCGGCGAAGACGTGTTCCACATCCTCTCGCCTGGCCGCGCGTGAGCAGCTGGGGAGCCAGGAGGAGCCAGCAGCAGCAGCAGCGGCAGGAGGAGGATGAGGATCCATTGCTCCCGGGGAGGCAAACGTTGCCAGATCCGTGGCTCGGTGGACCAGATCGGTCGACGGGTGGCGGGCAAGTGGGAAGGTTCGCGATGATGGGCACCGTGCCAGGGGCAGCCACGGGGCAGTCGTCGGCCGACCTGGCGGTGCAGCCCGAAGGATGATTTGGGTTTCCCCCAATTCGCTCGTCGTGTTCGAACACGTGACGGACGCGTCTCGCGGCAGGAGAGGCTCCCTAGGGGGGGGGGGGGTGGGGGTCTTCGTCCAAGCTAGAAAATTGGCCAAGGGTCCTGTACGCTATAGGTGAGCTTGCCTATAATGTTACAGTGATTGTACATCACTTGCAAAGCAAGTGTCGCCAAATATGTTGTTTGTTGTTGTTGCTGTTGTTGTTGTTACGTTGAACAATGAGGTAGCGGACGTTATGAAGGGGCCCTAAATAAAATAAAAACACGCAAATATTAAAACACTGTTTTACTTGCACAGTAAAAAAATTGTAATTTTTTCATTTGCTATACAGCCAAATAATACGACAAATCGCTAATCTTAAACACGCAGTCGTTCGTAAAGTTGAAGGCGGTATTGCCTACTATAATCGCCCAGAAATGTCTGTCCGTCCCGCGCGTGACGTCACTCCACATGAGACACACCCCACCGCGTGACGTCACTCCACATGAGGCCCACCCCACCGCGTGACGTCACTCCACATGAGGCACACCCCACCGCGTGACGTCACTCCACACGAGGCACACCCCGCTCACTAATATTCATGAGCGGTGGATGTTTACACCAGCGCAGAGGAAGGTCGAGCTGAGTTAAATAGTTTATAACGCAGAGTCGCTTCAAATGACAGCGTTTCTTTATAGGAAGTGACGTCAAAAAATAAATCTACGCAGCACAGTGCTACATCCGTGTGTGACGTCACTGAAAAAGAGCCCCCCCCCCCCCTTCATTAATATTCATGCACCACGCGTGTAATTTACACTGACGCACTAGAAGGTCGCACACTCCACATGCCTCACCCCTCCCCAATAACCATGAGCGGGTGAGGTCACTCCACATGCCGCACCCCTCCCTAATACCATGAGGGGGTGACGTCACTACACATGCCGCACCCCTCCCCAATACCATGAGCGGGTGATGTCACTCCGCATGCCGCACCCCTCCCTAATAACCATGAGCGGGATGTCACTCCGCATGCCGCACCCCTCCCCAATAACCATGAGCGGGTGATGTCACTCCGCATGCCGCACCCCTCCCTAATAACCATGAGCGGGTGATGTCACTCCGCATGCCGCACCCCTCCCTAATAACCTGAGCGGGTGAGGTCACTCCGCATGCCGCACCCCTCCCTAATAACCATGAGCGGGTGAGGTCACTCCGCATGCCGCACCCCTCCCTAATAACCATGAGCGGGTGAGGTCACTCCGCATGCCGCACCCCTCCCTAAACCATGAGCGGTTGAGGTCACTCCGCATGCCGCACCCCTCCCCAATAACAATGAGGGGGTGACGTCACTCCACATGGGGCCCCCCCCCCTCCTCATTAATAATCATGAGCTGAACAATTTTTCTATTGAATATTTCAGATGTACTGTAATATACACCCGTCCTTGGACGGGCAAAAAAGCTCGTAGTGCTATAGTAATAGAACAAGTGCGGAATAACTGAACCGATATTGACAGCTTGAAAGCATTTAGCGCGGGGCCCTTTAAAGTGCGGGGCCTGTAGCATTGTGTAGCTACTACACGTGTAGCTACTACTACACGTGTTGTAGCTACAACACTTATATTAGTGACTACAACACGTGTAGTAGTACTACCCCGTGTAGCTACTACTACACTTGTTGTAGCCAACCATCCGGATTGGAACTCCCACAGAAGCATTTGGTTTTTCCGTTGTAGCCTTGCGGCCGACATAAGCGCCTCCAGCGGATGCAGGGGCATCACGATAACCGTTGTTTTGTATCGTCATCGTTGTCAGCCTTGATATTTCCCCTTCTGATGAAGGCCTCCCCACCGTTCCACTATATCGGAGGGGTTGCCGCAGTTGGGGGGTGAAAAAAGGACAACACACAACCACGCACGAGGAATACTTGCTTGCTATTTATCTGCGTTGGAAATGATGTGAGGTTACAAAAAGCCTGTCCCTACGATCGTCGGCCAATACAAAACTGGTAACGCCTAAAAATTAGCTACGACCATATTAGGGTGTTACCAGTTGTTTTGCTCTGTCCCACTGACCTTTTCTCAACAATCGAGAAATACATTTTAACTTGCACTGGCTCACAGATCGACAGCGCTCAATCTTTCTGTCCTCTCTCCGTGCTGTGTGTTCCAAAGCTCATCCAGTAATAATGATTAACATGTATTCGTTCAAGTGCCTCAGGTCGCCTTGTAGATACACGGCCAGAGAGACGTAGAAGCTATGAAGACTACTTGACTTGCCAAGAATGTGGGTTTAGGACGATACTTATTGAAGTGTCCACACCATCGAATAAACGAATCTCCAGCGGTAAGTAGGGAGATCCCACCAGCCTTGGCCCAGCCACAGCGAATGCGCTTCAGGCCCGGGAACGCAGCCTGGGAATCGAGGTTCCGCACAGCAAGGGCGGAGTTTTCGCCGATATATCGATTCGTCTTGGCCGTGTCCGTGTACCCCGATCCGTCTGTAACATCACTGGCGAGTAGAAAGACCCCCCGCCTTCACGACGGCCGACGGGAATGAACTGCGCGATAATCGATTCGAGAAATGACCAAAGACGGACTGGCAACGCCGGGCTCCAATGTATAAATAGCGAGCGAAGCGATTCGGTGCTGCTGCTGCCGCTACATTCGCAGCGGTGCACAGTCCACAGATTGTCACAACAAACGCAACAAATCACTCGACGAGTTCATCAGTAAGAACCGCGCGCCCTCTGAGTGGCGGCGGCGGCAGCGGCGACTGCCTCCCAACTGAGCTCAGCTTTGTCCGGCATCCCCCGTTCCGTCCCTCGCCGCGAAGCCAAAATTTTCATCGCCATTGGAATTTGGTCAACACCTTTCAACGTAAGTATAAGTGTTCCACCTTCAAAAAAACCAAATCGACTTAAGAGTCTTGAGACTCAGAGTGACGCTTTCACAGAGAACATTTCAGACATTTCTATAGAATATATGATTAGAGACACTGTGAACTTGCGCATTGCGACACCGCTCGAGTGTGAGAGTCGGCCCACGTTCCGCAAGTGCAGCGAGTGGATTGTCAGGCCCGTCACCAGTGACAACACAACAACAACAACAGCAGCAAGCGCGTCAACATTGGTTTCCGCACTTGATCCGGTTGGCCTTGCGACGAACATGAACCCCACCGATTGCCGAGCTGGTGGGGGAAATGCTGGCCTCTACTGCGGCGGACCAGAGCTCCCTTATTAAATCCTTTATATTAAGTTCACATTGCTTGCTTGCGCGCTTACGACCGTGCAAATCTTTCGGTCGTTTTTTAAAACCCACTTCCCGTGATCCATCGAGCTGACATTTTGCACACAGACTCGTTGTGCGTGACAATTTATGTTCGTGACATTTTTTCCCCAAAATTTTACACTTTTTAGGACAAAATTTTATATTTAATTACCAATTGCTTATGGTGCCATGCAATCATCTGACCCATAGGTGGCAGCCATCTCAAGCCAGAGGACGAGAGGACTCTAGCCGCCACGCATATAAAGGATTTATAGTGAAAAACTTTGTTTTTACGGGGTTATATTTTATTATGTTTTGTTTGTTAAAGGGGATCTCGGAAGCAGCTCTGTGGTATCCTCTTCCGCGGGCCGTTGCCTTGACACTAAGGGGTCGTCGCGTCGCGCTGCTGCACTGTGGGAGATCCGAACGGAGTTTCTGTCACGTGACGCCCAGAGCACGATGGGATGCAGGGGGCGGAAGAGGGGTTGAAGGCAATCGGCAGATATGAAATATAATGAAGTAAATGTAATAAAATATAATGAAGTAAATGTAAATATAATGAAGTAAATGTAATGAAATATAATGAAGTAAATGTAATAATATAATGAAGTAAATGTAATGAAATATGATATGTAATGTATTGAGTAATGTAATGAAATATAATGAAGTAAATGTAATAAATATAATGAAGTAAATGTAATGAAATATAATGAAGTAAATGTAATAATATAAGTAAATGTATGAATATAATGAAGTAATGTTAAATAATGATAATGAAATATAATGACACATAGTAGAACGGAGAATTATTTTTGTAAACGGTTGGAGGAAATGAAATATATTTCGAAACGTGCCGTGTGTTCACGAGGACGCTCCTGAAACAGACCGTTGAGACTCGGCGAGGCTCTCCTGGGGAAGCCAAAAGAAATCGTCGTTATCATCGGTAAATAATATTAATTGTTATTCAGACGCAGGATGTCTGTACTAGTTCTATAGTCGCGTGTCGTAAAGCGGCTCTCCCCGCTAGGCCGAGTGGAACCCGCAACCTTGACGGCCGTCCCCCATCTACGGCGAATGTGCACGGCACGTAGCCTCCTCCATGCAGTCACTGCCGTGGCAATCGTCAACGCAGAGGCGCGCTGCAAGGAATTCCCTGTGAGGGCCTGTCCATAAATGACGTCACGCACCTAGGGGAGGGGGGGTCAGATTTTTGTGACGATGTGTGACGAGGTGGGGGGGTTGAGAAATGTGACTGTCACGTAAAAATGCGCAACTTTAAATAAATATAGAATTGTTATAACAAACGCTAATTGTTTATACCAACACTCCGACAACATCAGAGTGCAGCGCCACATTAATACGCACTTCAATGACAATAGTTTAATCGATTTGAAGCGTGTTTTATTTTCAAATTGGAAAATTTTTTGTGACATCATATTTGATGGGGGGGGGGGTTCTGACTTTTTGTGACGGGCCGTGTGACGAGAGGGTGTGTCAAAAATCGCCCAAAATCGCGTGACGTCATTTATGGACGGGCCCCTGTGCACGCTCTGGACCCCGGTGGGGCGTTCGCCCAACATTCTCCTCCTCCTCCGCTCGAGCCGCGGACGAAGTCCGTCGGACGCTGCGATTGGTGACGCTTCCGCAACTGCCGATTAGAAACGAACACAACACAAACTACTCCTCGGCACATTCGACAATAACACTGTGGCCCTGAAAGGCAAATTATTGTTTTACGTAGAATAGACGTTTCGGCCAATGACCCTTGTGCATAGGCCAAAGTGGAGAGGTTAGAGGATACGACGAGTTAGAGACGACAACCTGATTACACCCTGGGGTATGACAAGAATTACATGAGAATGCTTTACGATTAATTGGCACACGAATGTATGTGTATTACTGCGGGCATGCTTGGTGGTTCGCGTCAGATATTACAGCAATCCCCATCGTTTGTGCGCACTTCTATGCTCCCCTACGTCTACGCTCTCCGCACTGACCGGCGCGGTGAAGTATGGTCAGACGAACCCAACTCGACTCGAACGGGCTTGGCGAGACCCTCATCCAGCAGCGGATTGACCAAGGAGCTGCACATTTGGTACATTGCTGGACACGCGCGCGCGCGGCGTCTCGGTCTTGACCCGACTCGGCGTGGACGTGTTTGCCGATCACGGAGGTGCGTGCGGCGCGTTCACGGATGAGCTTGCGGCCGAACGGAAGAGATTGAGGCAATTGCGCTTTAGGTCGCGAGCGCTGAAGGTTCGGGGACACGCTTCTCTTACATCAGGGTTCTCAAACTCGCGGCCCGCGGGCCAATTGCGGCCCTCGGACGATATTTTGTGGCCCCACCTTAATATGAAAGTTTAATGTTAGTGTGGCCCGCGAGTTTTATATTGTAAGCAACCCCGCTGTTAGCTGCTGTGTGGGACAATGTTATGATGTTCTGGTTTCCTACTGTGCCTGTCCAGTGAATGCGGCATGCATGTGAGTGACATGGGGGCGGGGTCGTGGGTGTGTGTGTGTTTGTGTACGTGTGAGAGTGAGTGAGAGAGAGAGCCGGGAGAGAAAAGAGTGGGCTTTGGATGCGCGGAGAGCAGGAGGGTGAAATTCATAGTTTTCCGCCCTCTTTCGCGCAGGTCATGATGTATCCAGTGCTTTATTTGTAAATCACAAGGTGCCGGAACACTAAGTACATATGACAGCGCACAGGTCCCGGAACGCACATAAAACGACGCTTAAAAACAGCACACACATGCCACTTACAATGCAGTGGGACTTATTTAGGCTATACTGCAGTGACGGTATCAGTCTTTGTGTCAATAAAGTGGCATCTTGAGCAAAGGCGACTTCTGTGTCCAGCGGAGAAAACGAACGGAACACACACACACACCATTTGTTAAATTGAAGGCAAATTCAAGGGACACCACGGCTCCTTTACGCACACGCTGCACTGTGAGGTTTTGGGGAGCTTCTTTACGCAGATGGATTATTCTAAACCGCAGCAGTTTATAACACGCCATTGAGCTAATATCTACATTTTACAGTCTGGGCTGTTTTACATTATTATTTACACCTGATATGTGTGGATGAATTTTAATGATTTAAATTCCCTCATCCTCTGGTGGTGACATTTACGCACCGAGCCACAGACTGTACATGACGATGTGCATAATTATTTTGGTTCATCTTAGAAGTCTGCAGATTATCTTGTTATTGCGTGGCCACAAATTAGTAATTCATCCACCGATGTCAACTGGGGCTCCGTAATTTTCTAGTGATTACATTATATTGTTATATTTATTTTAATCATTTCTTAAAAAACTTTTTTAATATTCATTTTTTTCTCGATACGAGAGGTACCGGATCTGCTCAAATAAGTCCCGGAACGCAGGCAAGCCAACACGCCGGCACAAAGTAAGCACAAAAATGTATAGAAAAATGTGATGATGTGACTGAAGGCAGTGAAAGCCCCGACAGTGGCCAGCAGCATTTGAACCCCGTGGTCACACAATGACGCTGCCTCATAGAGTCCTCTGCTCTCCCTCTTTCGGCTCTTCCACTGTGCGCGCATCGGAGCGCGTCAAAGCGCAGATCCACAGCTCACACGGCTCAGATCCCCGTGCTTAGAACAGAGAAGCGTGTATAGTAGCAGCCCGCTACAGCTATGTCTGCCTGTGACTGGGGTGTGGGGACGAAATCTGATGGGAACGCATTACCCCCCCGCCCCCATAATCTACGCACCTGTTGTTACCGTAAAAAGCGGAAATGACGTGCATTTGCGGAAATTACGTCTCCGTGCGTCGCTGGTTGGCTAAACACTTGACTGAAACTTTATTGCGTGAGCGACAGCAAGTGGAATGAATATAGATCTTGTCACACAGCCCCAATCATGTCTTTTTCAAAGCCTGCAGTGAAGAGAAAGGTTGGTGACGAGCACAGACAATTTCAGGAAAAGTGGGAGATGCAATATTTATTTGTTGAGCACATGAGCAACCCGACGTGTCTTATTTGTACAGAAAAAGTTGCGGTGCACAAGGAATACAACCTCAAACGTCATTACTCAACTAGACATGCTGAGGAGTATGCAAAATACCAGGGAGATGAGAGAGCCAACTGGGTTGCCAATCTTAAAACATGTCTACTGAGGCAACAAAATGTATTCAAGAAAGCAACCAAAGAGAATAATGCAGCAGTCGAAGTAAGCTACGTGGTTAGTGAGATGATTGCTAAGGCAGGAAAGCCATCACAGAAGGCGAGTTTATCAAAAGTGCATCTTACAGGCTGCAAGTATAGTCTGTCCAGAAAAGAAAGGTCAGTTTAGCAACATCAGCCTTTCTGCTAACACGTGGCAGAGCGCATTTCAGACCTGTCAAGTGACATTTATGATCAACTGCGTGAGAAAGCCAAATTTTTTCAATGCATACTCAGTCGCTCTTGACGAGAGTTCAGACATCACTGACACTGCCCAGCTCACAATATATGTCCGTGGTGTTGATGACAATTTTGAAGTGATGGAGGAGTTGCTCACAGTAATTCCAATGCATGGCCACACCACCGCTCGGGAGATATTTTGCCAGCTGTGTGATGCCATTGTGAATGCCGGTTTGCCATGGAAGAAGTTTGTTGGAATAACAACCGACGGAGCGCCATCAATGACAGGGAGGAAAAATGGACTGGTGGCACTTGTTCAAAGAAAACTAGAAGAGGAGGGTGTGGAGGAGGCCATGGCTCTGCACTGCATCATCCATCAGCAGGCCCTTGCAGCAAATGCCTAAAGTTTGACAATGTGATGTCTGTTGTTGTGAAATGCATCAACCAAATAAGATCCAGGGGCTTAAAGCACCGGATGTTCCGTACTTTTTTTAGAGGAAATGGAGTCAGAATATGAGGATGTGCTCTACTTCACCGAGGTACGTTGGCTCAGCAGGGGAAACGTCTTGAAGAGATTTTTTGAGTTGAGAGCAGAAGTGAAAGCCTTCATGGAGAAGGATGGGGTGGCTGTTCCTGTGCTAAGTGATCCCAAATGGTTCATGGACTTCGCTTTTCTTGTTGACATCACGCATGAGCTGAATGTACTGAACAAGAAGTTACAAGGCCAGGGGCAGCTCGTCAGTGCTGCCTATGACAACGTGAGAGCATTCTCCACAAAACTTGTGTTATGGAAAGCCCAGCTCTCTCAGACAAACCTTTGCCATTTCCCAGCATGCAAGGCATGCTGGGAAATGGCAATGTGCACTAATCAGTGCACATTATCAGAGTTATGTTCTTTGGTTTGTATTATGACTGCAGGCATTGCGGTCTATGCAAACATGACTCCTTGCAAAAAGGTGTCAGTTTTGTTGCCAGATAGAAGGGTAAAGAACCAATTATCATATTTTTACTGGCAAATGAGGTCCCCATAGTGTAGATGCTTGCCCCGAGCTCTCATACTCTGATGGTGCATTGTCCTTGAGTTGTGCGCCTTTTGGCGTCATCTGGTCCAACCCATATGAGACTAGGCTCGAAGGAAAGCTGTCTCGGGTGTGGACCAATCAACTTCAAGGACAGTGCACATTATCAGAGTTATGTTCTTTTGTTTGTATTATGACTGCAGGCATTGCGGTCTATGCAAACATGACTCCTTGCAAAAAGGTGTCAGTTTTGTTGCCAGATAGAAGGGTAAAGAACCAATTATCGAAGATGATGATGTCACGCACTTTTTTCTCTTACTCCAAAATATCATTGTTGCTCTTCAACAATCTTTCACGTGGTGAGCCGCTTCGTAGAGCTGCTCGCGCTTGTGGCCGGGACGCTTCTGTGAGAGAAGCTGATGGTTTAGTGGGCCTTGCCTGGTAAGATAAACATCAACTTCAAGGAAGGTGCATACATTATCAGAGTTGTGTTTTTTGTTTGCATTCCGACTGCAGGTATTGTGGTCAATGCAAACATGGCTCCTCGTAAAAAAAGGTGTCAGTTTTGTTGCCAGATAAAAGGGTAAAAAATACAATTAACAAGAAAAAAATGGTTTAGGTTTTTTTTTGTTTATTTAAAAAAAAAACTTTTTACCTTCCCTACACTTTGCGCTCCTATTGTGTTTTTGTATTGTTTGTTGTTGTGAAATGTGAACGACCTCACCTGGCATACAGGAGGTCTCCCCGTGGTCGCGTGGCTTTTTTTCCAGGTTCTCCGATTTTCCCCTCCACATTTACAAACACGCTCTCAGAGTGTTTGGCTACTATACATGTCCACATGATAGGCTACTTGGTTGAGCTGTCATTTGTGGCCAGTACACTTCTGAACAAGAGCTATACAGCTCAGTGGGCCTCACCTGGTAAAATAAAAATAAAAAGTTAATAGTACTGGACATCTGTGAAAAACAGCTTCATATCTCATCGGATTCCTCCAGTATCAATACATCTTCTCATTCTCTATAAATGGGCGCACCGTTTCATTGCTCGCCTGCTTGTGTGTGCTGCGGTCAAGTTGCGGGTGTATTCCCACCATCCTCCAAGACGCCGTGTACAGCGGTCACCCTCTGTAGAACTCCCACCAGAGCTCCTTCTGCCTGCAGTGACATGACTTCTTCTCTTTCCCACGTGTCTCGCTGCATTTCTTCTGGCGGTTGCTCTCATTCCCAGTCCACGTGTAGCGGCATCAATGCCAATCACCTGATTGGTCACCCCACCCGTTCAAGCCAACTGTTTTGACCAATCTGCAATGAGCCCACTGATGAACGTAGATCTCAGACACGACGCAGGGTTGAGTCGGTGGGAGACTGCCGGGGACTGCCAGGCTTGGCTACGAGGTGGTCAGGAGATGGCAGTGTAGCCATGGATTCTTGACTCTATCAGTGTGGAGCTTTTGAGTGCTCCCCCCCCCCCCTCTTATGTAAATGCTGTTTAATGTTTACAATAATATTGTGTTCGTGTCAGATGTTTTGAGCCCTCGTTTTCACGTTCACATTCTTGTTTTTGTGGCATTGAGACTTCATCGGCCACAATCATTCCACTTCCGGACGAAGACCTCCCCGCGCAATCGCCATCTCTCACGATCCACCGCAGGAGCCGTACACCTCGTCACGAGAGACGAACACCAAGCCACGCTCACTTGAGCAGGAGGACCACTTTAGACTCTTGACGATGCCCAATTGTCTTCGATGTGTTCATTTGTTACAGGCGATTGAGATCTCAAGAAAAAACACGTTGACAGCAAAGATCAAACAAGGGAAGATGGTCTCTGCATCACCTTCCATCAAGCTTCCTGCAAAACGGCGACACTCACCCTTTGACTGGTTTGAGGGTCCAGATGTCGACACCACTTCTGAATCTGAGGATTAAAAGAGAATCGGAGTTTGTTTTGAGGGACGTTGTTTTAACGTTCCATTGTTCTTGGCGAAATGGTAGCCAGGGTGGAGACTTTTAGCCACCGCAGTTCAAATGTTTTGGGTGTTCAGTTTTAAGTCGCTGATTTTCATCAATTTTCAGAGAGGAGGTGGGGGGGTGGACACTTTCGCCGTTAACACTGGTCAACAACAACAACACAACATGTTTTTCTGGCCTGGACTTTTGCAGCTGTTCTAGACTAATTTCAGGGTGCCGATTCCAAATCTGATCTCAGATTTGCTCAATCACATCTCATTTTAAATCCTTTATATTAAGTTCGCTTGCTTGCTTAGGACCGTGCAAATCTTTCGGTCGTTTTTTAACCCACTTCCCGTGATCCAATCGAGCTGACATTTTGTACACAGACTCGTTGTGCGTGACAATGCATTTTCCTGAAAAAAACATTTCCTAAATTTTACACTGTTTAGGGAAATTTTTAAATATTTAATTACCAATTGTTTAATGGTGGCAGACAATCATCTGACCCATAGGTGGCAGCCATCTCAAGCCAGAGGACGAGAGGACTCTAGCCGCCCCGATGCCACGCATATAAAGGATTTATAGTGAAAAACTTTGTTTTTACGGGTTAATTTTTTATGCTATCGGCATACCCCATTTTCATTGATTTTACCCGAAATTAACTCTGTCACTTATGATAGCAAGTTGTTGCGAGTCAGTGACTGCTTTAGTGTTAAAATACGGTGCTGTATTTTTAGGATAGTGTGTTTATAATATCATTTTATGTAGATATCCACATTAATTTAATATTTTTCTTCTGCAGTTTTTATTGAAAATGCAATCTTTGATAGCTCAAAAACATTTTGATTGCATTTTGATTGTAAAGTGAACGTTCGTTGTTTCTGTTCGTTGCGTGTTCGCTCAAAATTAAAGCGCTTAAAATGGCAAGCAATTCCGTGCTTTTTTTGTATTCAACGTAAGGAAATACACTCGGAAAAGTTGTGAGTTTGCGAAACCCGTCGCGGGTACCAACTCAGCCCCTTCACCCATTGTGAACATCATCGCCACTGTCGGAGGTCAATCGTGGTTCCGTCCTAATAGCTTCAATAAGTAAACCCGTAAAAACAACGTTTTTTCACTATAAATCCTTTATATGCGTGGCGGCTAGAGTCCTCTCGTCCTCTGGCTTGAGATGGCTGCCACCTATGGGTCAGATGATTGTCTGCAGTATTAAACAATTGGTAATTAAATATTTAATTTGTTTTCCCTAAAAGGTGTAACATTTTGGAATTTTTTTTCACGAACATTAATTGTCACGCACAACGAGTCTGTGTGCAAAATGTCAGCTCGATTGGATCACGGGAAGTGGGTTAAAAAACGACCGAAAGGTTTGCACGGTCGTAAGCGCGCAAGCAAGCGAACTTATATAAAGGATTTAAAAAGCCGAAGAGTCTTCGCCAACATTGTCAACGCGCGCCCGGAATCTTCTACAGGTGCAGGTCTCCAGAGGCCGGAGGCAGCACGTTCTCCTGTGCTGTTGTTGCAAAGTCTCAGAAGTGTTCACTTGTTTCTGAAGCACTCCCCCCCCCTGTATTCACAACAGCATAAGAGAGACGGGGGAGGATGACTGTGCGTGTACATGCACGCTATTGAGTGGCAAACTTTCACGCGACTGGCAAAAAACCAGGACTTGCCAAGTCACGTTTCTGCGAAGACTTGGAGATATCCCACGGGAGCCGACCTCCATAAGAAGATGATCTTGGGGGGGGGGGGGGGGGGAACCAGTACGGGTGGCAAACTCGCGTCGTAAAGAATTACAAATGATAACTGTGGCAATCTACTGATATCAATTTAATGAAATGAAATGCATCAATGCAGGGATATTACATCAAAGCAAGGACAGGTGGCAACCTCGCGTCTTAAAACAAAAATACTGTAAAAATCACACTCGTTTTGAAAATATAGTGGCGTCACTTAAATTAAATTCGATATGACGTCAGCGCGGGGGAGTCGTGACATCGGTTCACGGTGACCTTGGCGTCTTTGTTCGTTTTGCTCACTAGACGGGATTCGAAGCCGTGTCCTTCACGTGTCAAGGGTGACCCACCCTTCCTGTCCTGTCCCCTCGGCAATGCCGCCTCCACAGGGACAACCAACCCCTCTATCCCTAATGAACATCTGTTGCATCACCCAATTCCCTGACCCCCACCCCTGCCCCCAGATTGTGCCCGATGTAGTACAGGGACTACCTCTACTTACAAACATTCGACTTGGGAACTTTCAGAGATACGTACAAACCTGTCCGTATGTCCCGTTACCGCAGTTCAACGATGCGATTGCCCATCACAAGTTGATTTGTGCAGAGATGAAGAGAACAACTGTGCAGACATCTCTTAGTAGGTATTTCAAGAGAATAGAGAGGAAACACGTGCCAAAGGGAATTAAGCATCTACATCTGCAGAACGTGAAGAATCAGTGGCATCTACATCTACAAAACGTGAAGAACCAGTGGCATCTACATCTGCAGAACGTGAAGAACCAGTGGCATCTACATCTGCAGAACGTGAAGAACCAGTGGCATCTACATCTGCAGAACGTGAAGAACCAGTGGCTTCTACATCTGCAGAACGTGAAGAACCAGTGGCATCTACATCTGCAGAACGTGAAGAACCAGTGGCTTCTACATCTGCAGAACGTGAAGAACCAGTGGCATCTACATCTGCAGAACGTGAAGAACCAGTGGCATCTACATCTGCAGAACGTGAAGAACCAGTGGCTTCTACATCTGCAGAACGTGAAGAACCAGTGGCATCTACATCTGCAGAACGTGAAGAACCAGTGGCATCTACATCTGCAGAACGTGAAGAACCAGTGGCATTTACATCTGCAGAACGTGAAGAACCAGTTGCATCTACATCTGTAGAACGTGAAGAACCAGTGGCATTTACATCTACAGAATGTGAAGAACCAGTGGCATCTACAGCTCTCTCCCTCCCTGCCCTTTTGTCTCTCCCCCTTTCTGCCCCCCCGTCTCTCTCCCTCCCTGCCCCCCTCTCCCTCCCTGCCCCCCTCTCTCTCCCCCTCTCTGCCCCCCTCTCTGCCCCCCCGTCTCTCCCCCTCTCTGTCCCCACCGTCTCTCTCCCTCCCTGCCCCCCTCTCCCTCTCTGCCCCCCATCTCTCCCCTCTCTGCCCCCCCATCTCTCCCCCTCTCTGCCCCCCCGTCTCTCTCCCTCCCTGTCCCCCTCTCTCTCCCCCTCTCTGCCCCCCCGTCTCTCTCCCCTCCCTGTCCCCCTCTCTCTCCCCCTCTCTGCCCCCCCGTCTCTCTCCCTCCCTGCCCCCCTCTCCCTCTCTGCCCCCCCATCTCTCCCCCTCTCTGTCCCCCCATCTCCCTCCCTCCCTGGGCCCCCGTCTCTCTCCCTCCCTGCCTCCCCGTCTCTCTCCCTCCTTCCCAACTGAATCCCCCTAACCTCTCGCTTATAAATCGACGAAGGCTCGGCGCCCTCTGATGTCTCTCTCTCTCTTCCTGTCTTCCCCTCGCCTCCCCTTCTCTTTGCCGATCTCTCGCGACGTCTCTGCCCCTCCCCTCATCTCGCCCCGTCTCTCTCGCTCCGTCCGAACCGGACCCCCCTAGCCTCTGCCTCAAGAACCGTTGAATGAAATTCCTCTGATGGCTGTCTCTCTCTCTCTCTTGCCGCGCTCCCCACGCCGCCTCGTCTCTGCGTCTCTCGCTCGCCGCGTCTCTGGCCCTCGACTGTTGCTGCGCCGTCTCTCTCTCCCCTCTTCCCCCTCCCGCTCCCCGACTCCGCCCCGGTTCCGTGCCCCTCAGGCCGAGCTCCTGCCCCTCGCTGACCTTCATCTGCCCCCCCCCCCCTTCGCTCCCCTCCCTCACGAGACCTCCCACGCACAATTCCTTGGTCCCATCCCTCTCTCGCCTCGCTCCCGCACTTCTTCATGGAAGCTCTTCGTGGGACGCGTCTTCTCCGGGCGCCGTTCGGCCTCCTGCACGCACCTCCTGCACGCACCTCCTGCACGCACCTTGTGCACCGCCACTGCCAAAGACAAAGATCCCCCGTATAGCCTCTAACAGACTGTCGGGGGCAAGTGCTGTTAGCGAGTAGCAGCACTTATCAAGGCCGGCACTGTGGCACACGGGGGGGGTGGGTCACCACGATGCTTGTGCACACACCACACACACACAGTCACACAAACACAGTCACACAACACACACAGTCACACACAGTCACACACACAGTCACACCACACACACCCCACACACAGTCACACACCACACACAGTCACACAAACACAGTCACACACCACACACAGTCACACACCACACACAGTCACACACCACACACAGTCACACACCACACACAGTCACACACCACACACAGTCACACACCACACACAGTCACACATCACACACACACAAAGATCCCCCGTATAGCCTGAACAGACTGTAGGGGCAAGTGCTGTTAGCGAGCACCTATGAAGGCCGGAACGGTACACGAGGGGGTGGGTGGCCAGCACCACGCCCGACCGCCTTTGTCTCCCTAGTGGCGATGTTTACACACCGCACCAGGTACTCATTTAAGGCTGAGTCGACCTAGGGGAGGCCCAGGACCGGTTCAGATAATCGTCACTGGTGTTAGCCGTGAGCGGGAATCGAACCCGGGTCGCCAGGTTCATAGCGCAGCGCGCTAACCGCTACACTACCGCTCCCCACACACAGTCACACAAACACAGTCACACACACCACACACAGTCACACACCACACACACCCCACAAACAGTAACACACCACACACAGTCACACACAGTCACACACACCACACACAGTCACACACCCCACACACACACCACACAGTCACACACACCACACACAGTCACACACCACACACACCACATACAGTCACACACCACACACACCACAGACACACCACACACAGTCACACACCACACACACCACATACAGTCACACACCACACACACCACACACAGTCACACACAGTCACACACACCACACACACCACACCTTGGAATGAATTGTGCACGTGTACTGCAGCTGCTGATGATGCTGCTACTGCAGCTGCTGCTGGAGAGACGTCGCTGCACCTTCGAAAGAGGCTGCTGCAACTTGCTGAATCCGCCCCCTGATGAGCTGCACTACTGCAAGTTCAAGTTCAAGTATTAGGTATAGAGCCCTGTGAGCCATTCGGCTCTTGAATCGGGTGCAACCGCAACAAACAAAAACATCTTAAAGTGAATATGTGACTGAGTGCAAACAGAAAATCCAAGAAAAGACAGCAAAATATTGCAGGAAAAAAATCACAGTTACACCAACTCTGTGTGCAAAAATCCCAGCAGACAACAAATCGATTAACGAATGAAATCGGCTAACCCTCGATATATTATTGGTTCTTTCTGTTATAAAGTCACGTAAATAGAAAAAAATTATAATAAAATATTGAAAAAATGGCGGGTTTTGCTTTTATTATTTTCCATTTTTTTTCTTATTTTTTATTTTCCATCGACGCGATTTTACCAAAAGAACCAAGAATATGAATTCCTGCAGTCACTAAAGTTTTAAGTCAAAATTGATCCGCTAACCCGTCAAGGCAAGTGACCTGTTAATCAATTGCTGTTATAACCGTACCGGCTTCAAGTAGCAGCAGCAGCAGCAGAGAGACACGTGGCTCCACTGCAGCTCCCACGTGACAGCGTCTGGCCACGCCCAGCGCGGGTCACGTGTCAGGAAGGGGCGGAGCTTAAGCACCACGTGGGCAGAGCCCCCAGGTGTCATTGGCTGTCTGCGTGGTGTCGTCTGTGGGTCTCTGTGTGGTGAGTCAAGTTCATGTATTAGGTAGAGCCCTGTGAGCCATGCGGTTCTTGAATCGGGTGCAAACTGAAAAAACAAAAAAACATCTTAAAGTGACTATGTGCAAACTGAAAACACAAACAAAAAACTAAAACATGAACAAAAAACATCTTAAAGTGACTATGTGCAAACTGAAAAAAACAAACAAAAACAAAAACATGAACAAAAAACATCTTGTAGTGAATATGTGACTGAGTGCAAACAGAAAATCCGAGAAAAGACAGCAAAACATTGCAGAAAAAAGTCACCGTGTACACCAACACTGTGTGCAAGAATCCCTGTGGGATGCAAGTCAAACAACCAACAACAACAACCACAAGACAACTTAGATAGTCGATGGGTCTCTATCAGTAATTCTACATTTGAAGCTTTCGTGACTGCCAGGAGTAGGTTTTTTCGGTAAAGTCACGTAGGTAAAAATACAAAATATAAATAATATAAATAAAATAATAAATCACGACGTTTCAGAGGCAACACAAGCTTCCTTCATCAGGTGTAAAAAGGCACACAAAAAAACTGTACGTCGTGATTTATTATTTATTTCTATTATTATTTACATTATTTTATTATTATTTATCTCTACTGTAGTCTACGGGTCTCTGTGACCCCCCCCCCGTGCGGATCGTGAATCGAGGTCAGAATCGACCGACGGCTTGCAATCGAAGTCGATTCTAACGTAATCGCATGGAGGAATCGATCCACGGATCGATCCGACGACATCACCGTTAACCAAATCGCAATGGAGGTAGAAGCCAACAGCTTCCATCGAGTCGCGAAGTCGTCACCTCCTCTACCTCCTCCTCTACCTCCCCCTCTACCTCCTCCACCTCCTCTACCTCCTCAATTGCCTCGCGACATCAACAACCCTCCCACAGCAGCAGCGGCAGCGGAATCAGCAACAACGAAGTCAACACCCGCCACTGAGGCCTACACCGCCATGCAGCCTGCGGTCTCTGCCCAAGCCGCGTCGCATTCTGCGGGGGAGATTCAGGCGAGGGGCGGTGGCTGCGGCGAGGAGGAGGAGGAGGAGGATGAAGCGATGCAGTTGCTGACCATCGTAACCGGCGATCTCATCTCCGGCTACGTGGCTCACCTGACGCAGCAGACGGAGCAGCAGCAGCAGCCTGTGCAGCAGCAGCAGCAGGGGCTGCAGCAGGGGCTGCAGCAGCAGCTGCAGCAGCAGCTTCAGCAGTTGCAGGAGCAGCTCCCGGCGGTGCAGCAACATCTCCTGCTGTCGCAGCAGCAGCAGCAGCAGTGGATGGAGAAGCTCTGGCAGCAGCAATTCCAGCACATGCAGCAGGTGCAGGAGCAGCTCCAGCAGGTGCAGCGGCAACAGGAGCTTGTGCAGCAGCTGCAGCAGCAGGAGCAGCTCCTGGATGTGCAGCAGCAGCAGCAGCTGCTGCAGGAGCTGCAGAAGAAGTATCAGCTCCAGGAGGTGCAGCTGATGCGTCGGTTCAAGCAGCTGCACCAAATGCAGCAGGAGCATTTCCAGCAGTTGCAGCAGTTCAAGGAGTGGCAGGAGCTGCAGCGGCAGGCGCGGAAAATCCAGCGGCAGCTCCGGGAGGTGCGCTCGCTGCTCCAGACCTCCCGGCGGCTCGTGCGGCTGCGTGTGGAGCTTCTGCAGGAGGCGCTCGACACCCGAGGAGACGCGTTGCTGGCGGAGTTCGAAGCCTCCATCCCAGACTTTGTGAGGCGCGCGGAGGAGCTGGCGAAGCAAGTGGACCCGCGCCGGCTGGTCGTGACCCTGGCCTGGCAGGTTCTCACCGCGGGGCCCATGAGCTGGGGCTGCGTGCTGTCCATGGTGGTGTTTTGCGCGCTGCTCGTCAAGAACCTGAGGGCCTCCGGTCGTCTGGGCGACTCGGAGGAGACTTGGCCCTTGACGGACGCGGTGGCCGCTGTGCTGTTGACCACACGCAAGACCTGGCTCATGGAACAGGGAGGCTGGGTGAGGGGTTACACACCGCTACCATCAACACCACTGCGCCGGAACAGCATGTTGGTAATTGAAAGCCCATGGGCTGCACAAAATCGAGCAGCCTCCTACCGTTGTTATTGAGTTGATCTCACCCATGTCCTCCAATCACTCCAGACCAGGTGCTAGCATCATGACCAACTCTGGCATTGAAGTCACCCAACAAGATGACTCTATCCCGAGGGGCCACTTTAGCCAGCACCTGTGACATGAGGTCATAGAAGGCATCTGACTCATCGGCCTTGCCTGCATCCCTCCACGGATGTTCGTCTTCGGTGGGGGCATAAGTAACCACGACCACCACTCCTCGCCTCTGGTTGATGGAAAGGCGAGCCCAAAGTTGTCTGGGGCTTACAGATTCCCACACCTCACCGCCACGCTCCCATGCCCCCTTCATTCTTTTATTCAGAAGAAGAGCCACTACCTGTTGTTTGGCAGTCTCCTGCCCCCAGTAGAGGACTGTCCACCCCTCATGATGTCAGGAGCCAGAGCCGGTCCACCGGACCTGAATGCCACAGAGATCCAGGCAGTACCTGTCCAGCTCCCGACAGAGGAGTGGCAGCCTCTCCTCAGCAGTGAGCGTTCGAACATTCCACACGTTCAACCAAAGTGTCTCACTACCCAGTGTCTCACAAGCATTGTCTCACTACCCAGTGTCTCACTACTCAGTATCTCACTACCCAGTGTCTCACTACCAGTGTCTCACTACTCAGTATCTCACTACCCAGTGACTCACTAGCGGTGTCTCACTACCCAGTGTCTCTGTACCAGTGTCTCGCTACCCAGTGTCTCTCTACCCAGTGTCTCTGTACCAGTGACTCACCACCAGTATCAGATCATAGAACAACGCCAAAAGGTGATGATGATGACGATGATGGTGGTGGTGGGGCTCTCTTTCCGTTCTGTTTCTGTGCTGCCACACAGGAGGGCTTCCTGCGAGCGTTCGGGCCGGGGACGCCCACCTAGGAGAGGAGCCGCAGACGCCGAGCTCCGATGGGCGGCGATTGTG
Organism: Lethenteron reissneri; assembly: GCF_015708825.2. NCBI lineage: Eukaryota > Metazoa > Chordata > Hyperoartia > Petromyzontiformes > Petromyzontidae > Lethenteron > Lethenteron reissneri. The sequence goes on along the minus strand of NW_026890716.1, from coordinate 5,247 downwards.
GAGACAAGAAGAGAGAGACAGAGAGAGACAGAGAGAGAGACAGAGAGAGAGACAGAGCGAGACGGAGAGACAGAGACTTTTGACTTTTTACACAACTTTTATTGCCGCCAGGAGCAACAGCACTGGAGGCGATTCCGATATGAAATACAGTCACCAGCAAACAAACGAATAAACGCTGTAAATCCACACGCCGTGGCGCTAAATGCAGCGCAACACGAAAGAAAAGTCACGTGGTGGTTGTTGTTGTGGTGGTGGTTGTGGTGGTGGTGGTCATCTCGCACGCCACGGTGACGAGAGAGCGCCTCAGAAGAGAGAGAACGGCCATCACCAAGCCATGTCAATTTTTACTTTTCTCTTTACAAAAATGAGGCTTCCATTAACGTGTGGTCCGACCTCTGTCAGGCGTTGAACAGTGAAATAGTACAAGTCGTTCGAAAGTGCATCGTAATATCTGCATCGTTAATATTTTTAAACTTGAGGGAATTAATTTTTTGGCAGTGGCAATGAGAGATGCAAACATTGAAATGGCTCAGGGTTTGAATCAGATGAAAATTCAGAGGAGTTAAAACGTGCTAACTACCAACCTAAATGTTCAAACAATTGTCGGGGGATACGTGTTGATTGTGTGCGTTTACACAATTTGACTTGAAGTCTTGAAAACTGGTTACACAGAAACAAAACTTACAGCCAAGAAATTGTGACGTGTTGTTTTAAATTGCCTGAATTTCTGTAAAACACTGTTTAAGTGACAATGTCAGACTGTTGTTGTCTTTGATCGTTCATAATGAATTTTGTGTGTTCAGCGTTACCGACGTAAGTCGTGATTTTTAAACGTAATCTTAACTTTTAATGGAACATAAATCTTAAGTAATAGAGCTCTGTGAAAATATATAGCTGGATACTCGCAGTCACCTCAAAAAAAGTAAGTTTCATGTTCCGACAAAAGGATTATTTTGAAAGTGTTCGTTTTTTTTCGGTAAAGTCACGTAGGCAGAAAATAAAATAAAAGATAAAAAAATATATATTAAAAGATAATTGTTTTATTTATATTATCCATTAGTATTTCTACATCACGTAGGGAAAAATAAGAATAAAAAGAATAAAAACAATAGAAATAAAAGAAAATTTTATATCATTATTTTATTTTTTGTTTGTATTATTATTTATATAATTGTATTTACTTATTTTATACCTACGTGACTTTACCAGAAAACACCTAAGAGTATGAATCCTTGCAGTCACGAAAGCGTCAAATCTAGAATGGATTATTTTTAAATCTGTTCTCTTAGTGTACTAAGCAACCAAAACGATATCCTCAGGAACAGAGGATGAAGCTTTAGTCATGGAATGTCCCGTCGGGTCCTAAAGATTGTTGACCTGTGAGAACATCACGACGTCTTTTATCTTATAATCCTGTGGGAAGTCGACAACATGCACAACACAGCAACACTCACGACAAACATCGTTTAGTTCCTGTCGGCATTGGTCATGACGTATTTATATCGTGTACAAAGTCCTCTTCAAAGATCTCTGGCCAACGTGAAAGAGTCAAAATTACCCCTCCCCCCCCCCCGCCTCTCGTGGTGCCCCATCTGCCAGCGGTGGCACGAGCAGGAATTGCAGGGCTGTGCCATCTACCTTTGACACAATGTCTGCCAATAATGGGGGGATCAATAAAAACACGGTGAGTGTTGACTGAGATTACATTATTGATGTGAAACTATCTGCAATAAATGACGTGCTGCGTCCCTTAAAACATTTGTGCCTTTTTTCTCTCGCCGTGCTTAAAGAACAATTTTCCTGGAGGCTTGTTGCATTTGTTTAAATCCATGTTTTATATGACACCCGTAGTGAATCCAACTGAGTCGGAAGACGTCTTGGGAGCAACGCTATTTCACCAACACAACACGACACGAGCTACACTTGGGTGTCGAATGCCCATCTATCCCACGCTACGGCACAACTAGACACGGCTCGCTATCCCGGCCCGGACCGCGAGCTGCTGGGTCCTGGAGCGCGTGGCTAGAGGCTTCTTCTCCCCGACGTGAATCTTCTTCACCGGCCACACGAACCCACGACCGCCTCACGGAGCCCCCCCCCCCACCCCCGTTATATCGGCCTGGGCTGGGCTGACTCCGGCCCTCGCCCCGCCCACCTCTTTCCCGAAGGATCCCGAGGCTTCTCTATACCACGTGACCGCCCAGCGGCCCCCGTCCACCGGTGGCCCCCCTCCAATATCATCCGGTGACGTGTCGGCAGGTCAATCAGCGTATCATGCCCCAACGCAACCCTGGCTGGCTGACGCTCCCTCACCGGGAGCCCGCACCGCACACTGCACGCGGTGCCTCCGCACTGACCAGCGCTCACCGAAGCCCCGCTAGGGCTTGTACTACGCCCAGTGACTGCACGTAATGCCAACACATTATCCGCCGTAGCTTCTTAAGCCCGGCAGCACACGGTGACATTCACAGTCACTACATCACCCCCCTCTCTGTAGCCTCCAGCCGTCCCGGCTGCCAACTCCCCCGCAAGTAAGCAACCGACGTACAATTATACAGAACAACAAGCAGGTGCGCTCCAACAATAACAAGACAGCACGATAAATTACCCAAACCCAACTGTACAATATATACACCGAGAGAGAGAAAAAAAAACACAGCAGCGAGAGAAATGAACAACAACAATCGCGTCGTACAAGATCCCCACAATAAACATCTCCCACCCACAACGTGTAAACGACGCCCGTGAGCTCGATGGCGGAAAGGATCAGCCAAACGCTCGCCACGACTCACGAGCGCGCGACAAGCCACGGCGGTGTGGGAGCGTGCAACGCGCGGGGATCGTGAGAGTCGAGTCTTTGAGCGAGTCCGTGACGCCGGCCCTCCAGGCGGGTTGGGCTCATCTGCCCTGGAAGCAGAGGTCGTAACGGGTTTTGATTCCGTACCCGTACCCGGCCGGGTATGGGTTCCCGTACGCCACCCGTACCCTACCCGAAATGAGTGACAAACGGTGACTCACCGGTGACTCTCAGCCTACCCGTACCCGGCCGCACCAGGGTCGCAAACGGGTACCCGTACCCGGCTAGGTACGAGTAGCCGGGTATCGGGTAGGGGACGGGTATCGGGTACCCGGTTTGCGACCTCTGGGATGAAGCCATGTTGCAGGCGCGGGTGGGTTGATTCTAGGAACTTGAATTGTGAGAAGAGACAAGACGTTGGGAAATGAGTGACAAACGGTGACTCACCAGTGACTCACGGCCTACCCGTACTGGCCACACCAGGGTCGCAAACGGCTACCCGTACCCGGCTGGGTACGGGTAGCTGGGTATCGGGTAGGGTACGGGTATCGGGTACCCGGTTGCGACCTCTGCCTGGAAGCTGACTCCCCACGAAGAGCAGTCGACCGGGTCGTCGTGTCCTTCACGTGCAGAGCACACGAAGCCGACAGAGCGGACGCACGCCCCGGCTCGCCACGCACAGCCCACACTCGGCCCCTGCGATACGGAGATGAGACAAACTCACATGGCGGTGCTCACCAGCGCAGCCCAATGAGTGCTCACCAGCGCAGCCCAATCAGTGCTCACCACCGCAGCCCAATGAGTGCCCACCAGCGCAGCCCAATTAGTGACCATGGGCCGCATAGATGTCCTTGGTGGGCCGCATGTGGCCCGCGGGCCGTAGTTTGAGGACCCCCGGTCTAAAGGATCATTACGGCCCTTCACCAAGTCACCACTCGACGGAAGCCTCCCCACGCGCGCGGTGTTAGTCACGGGGGGTTGTTTGACCATACTTCACCACGTGGTTTGGTGTCTGTTGTAAGGAGAGGCTTGGGGCAGGACCATGTGGTTACCACTGACGAGCGATGAACAGCTGCTGCCTTAACGCCTTTGAAGGAGGACGGACGAGACATCCACTCTGCGTCTGAACAGACAATCGAGTGGATAGCAAATCTAAAGTTGCATCTTTCATCTCCTGTAATGGATCCATACGTTAGGAGGAAGGGATGAACCTAATTTCGTCAGGTTCATCACGTAGTGTGCTAACCACCGCGCCACCGCACCACCAAAATAACATAGGCTTATTGATTTGCAGAGTTACGTACTTTATTAATCTGTATATTTTTGGAAAAAAACGACATACATAGGCAAAGGTGCAGCCCTTCAATATCTAGCTCACGCCACGGCTGGCGAAAGGGCCTCCACTAAAGAGGGTGGTTTGGCCTCCTCTTCCATGCCGAATATAGATGTGCGTGCGTGTGTGTATATATACACGTTTTAAAACACATCAAGCGGGACGTTTATTTTAAAATGTGAGTCAACCGCTCTCTCAACAGTTGAGAGAGCGGCCTCTGTTACTGTACTTGGCATTACCAAAGGCAGGTACGGCCATCCTGTACTGAGACTTTGCATTCGGTGTGTGATCAGGGTACCCTCGGCATGTACCGGCTAATCACTTTATCTTCTTCTTCTGAACGCTTTGCTCGTTAGAGGTCACGTCGCAAACCGTCGCGCGCTGAGACACGGCGATGCTCGCAAGACGCTAACGGCCACGCGGTCACTTTGCCACGCGAAAACGCTTTTGCAGGGCCCGTGCAAAAGAAGGATGGAAGGCGTTATCAAGCTGTTTAAAGAAACGACTTTGCTTAACCCCAAAGGCATCTACATCCCGAACTGCGACCGCAAGGGCTTTTACAAAAGAAAGCAGGTAACTTGACGAGGACACCCCCCCTGGGAGCAGGAGGGCTCACGTGGTGTCTCTTGCGTTGAACTGTTGTTTAAAAGTCGACACCAAAGAAGGCCTCGCTGAGTTTTTGATGGAGGGTTGGTCCCGTGTTGAATGTTTAGATGGCAGCAGCAGAGCAGCATCGGCAGCAGCGGCATCATCACCTTCAGCAGCATCACCTTAGCCATTGACTTATCATCACCATCATCAGCATCGCCTTAATCATTGACTTATTATCAGAAGTAGTAGCTGCATGGCCATCTTTAGCAGCAGCAACATCATCAGCAGCAGGTTCAGCGACACAATTAGCATCATCACCAACCCTCAGCTACTCCCAGCTATGCACATATAAATAGAATTCTACATATCAATATATTTAGCCCATCGGCTTATTGGCTTTCCAAACCAATATTATCGAGCGGCATTTGTTTAAGCGCCTGGGTCTTATTTACACGTAAACACTGATTCATCGTGCACGTGTGTATGGAACGTCTGTCGCAACGTACGTAGCCAACTGAGCCAATCG
>NW_026890715.1:0-41028 GCF_015708825.2 Lethenteron reissneri | reverse complement strand
ATCGCCGTATCAGACATGAGCACATCTGATCAGCATAATCATTGGCTCACTGCAGCTCGAGACTCAGTCCCTACAAGGCGTGCGGTGAAGTTAGGAAATGTCCCAATGTGTGAGCTCGCCATTTAAAGGCCTGAAGACCGGAATCGGTGATGTCGCCGGCAATGTGTTCATCAGGGGAGGCAGAGTTCCGTTTCCAGACAGCAGAGTGAAGAAGGGAGCTCCTGTCCAGGCAACAATGTCATGGCAATTGGTGGGGGCACGGGCGTGGCTTGGCAGGGTTATGCATTATCGGGTGGCACGGCATCATCGTCCAAAATTTGGCCGAGTTTTTAAAACAACTTTGCGTTTAACTGATCTGGGTTTAAATAGAATTTCAACAACCCCCCCAGACTACGAAAACTTGGCAGGAACCGTCCTTAAAAACAACAAGAGCCTCGAGACTTTGCGAGGCATCCAACACGAGAAGAAGAAGAACAATAACAATATCGGCCGCCCGCGACACGTAGCGCCGTCGTGGTATCGCCGTCGTTCTGCCCCACGGAGGGAGCTGCGCTTCCGCACGCCCGGATCTCGCGTCGACGCCTTTGAAAGGAGCAACCCTCCCCCGGCGGCAGCCGTCCCTGCGTGGCACGAGGCGCCGTGGCCATAACTCACCGCGGTGAACGTGCGGCAGACGCTGTCCAGGTAGCGGCGGTGCGACTCCACGGCCGAGTCCACCATGCCCTCGCTCCACTCCACCTGGTACACCACGAGGCGGGCGCGGGGGGCGTTCTCGGATCCCGCCGGGGGGCCCCGGACGCCGCCGCCACTGCCGTGCGCTCGCAGTCGGCGCTTGAGCGAGCGCAGCAGCGCCTGCGCCTCGGCGTCGACGCGGAAGGCCCTGTCGGGGCCGCGCTCGGCGTCCACGAAGACGCGGGCGCGCTCGCTCGCGGGCACGCACGCGGCCACCCCGCGGGCCTCGCGCACGAACACGGAGCAACACTCGGCCGCACGGTGGGGGCGGGTGGGGGGGTTGGGGGCGCCCCCCCCGCCCCGTGCCGGCGGGGGGGGGCTCAGCACGCCCATCTCTATCTCCGCCTCGGTGACTGCGGCGCGTGCGGGGGGGGGGGGTGTGCGCAGGTGAGGGACGCAGGGGAGATACGGGTGAGGAATGAGAGAGATTGGCAAGGGCTCAGAGGGGAGACATTGGGGAGGGACGCAGGTGACAGAAATACAGATGAGACGCGGGAGGTAGACAAGTCACGTTTGTGCGAGAGACACGGATAAGGGTCGCAGGTGAGACAGATGAGAGAGACATGCAAAGCGCACACAGGTGACACAAACACGCAAGTGAGACCCGTGCAACAGAGGGAGTGTTGTTCACGTGTCTCATCGGGCTTGATCCATCGGGTTAAATAAAGTATACGACGTGGTGAGGACACAGCAGAAACACAGGTGAGACTCACCTGTATTAGATAGGTCACACACACGGGTGAGACATGTGGCAGAGACACGGGAAGCACACACCGTAAGAGGCACAGGTGAGGATTAGCTGTGTGAGATAGGTCACACACACGGGTGAGGCAGGCGAGAGACACGGGAAGCACACACCGGTAAGAGGCACGGCTGAGACGCACTCAGGTGAGACCTCACCTGAGCAGAGGTACGCGTGGTATCTCTCTGCGGAGAGGAGACCCTTGCGCATGGCGGCACCCGCTGCGTCTCAGGATGTCCGAGAGGCGGGACTCCGCGTCTCTCCAGAGCGCCGCGTCCCGCGCCTGTAACTCGGCCCGCGAGGGGTCCTGTCGGGGCGCAGGGATGAAGGCGTCGTCACTGCCAAAGCCGCTGACGCCACTGACGCCACTGACGCCGCCGCCACCTAAGACAAAGATCCCCGTGAAGCCTTAACAGACTGTTGGGGAAAGTGCCGTTAGCGAGCACCTATGAAGGCCAACATGGCACACGAGGGGGTGGGTGGCCAGCACCACGCTCGACCGCCTTTGTCTCCCTGGTGGCTATGTTTTGTTACACACCGGATCAGGTATTCATTTGAGGCTGAGTTGACCTAAGGAAAGTTCACGACCGGTTTCAATAATCGTCACTGGCCTTGGCAGCGAGCGGGAATCGAACTCGGGTCACTGGGTTCGCGGGCGCGCTAATCGCTACCACCACCACCGCCACCACCGCCACCATCAGCACCGCCACCACCAGCACCGCCACCATCACCACCACCAGCACCGCCACCACCGCCACCACCGCCACCACACCGCCCCACCAGCACCGCCACCACCGCCACCAGCACCGCCACCACCCGCCACCACCCGCCACCACCACCGCCACCACCCCGCCACCGCCACCACCACCACCGCCACCACCGCCACCACCACCATCACCACCATCGCCACCACCACCACCACCGCCACCACCACCACCGCCACCACCACCGCCACTACCAGCACCGCCACCACCGCCACCATCACTATACGTCGCCAACGCTCGCTCCCCTCCGCCAAATCCCGAAGCTGCTGCCCAGTCGACGCCCTGGGACCTCCAAGGTCTGCCCCTGACCGTCTCTCGCCGTGAACTCTGAGGTCTTCGCTTCCCCTGGGTGGCCCGGGCTCGTGGAGACCGCTTCCGATGTCTGCCACAAGCAATTCCCCCCCTCTATCCCCTCCACCACCCTGCGCTCGTCACACCCAGCGCTAACCGCTCCTAACCACAGCAACAACACACGCCTGCCGTGTTCGCTAGCGGCCTTCTGCCATTGCTTCTCCGAAACTTGCCACGAAGTTCCCAGCATCCGTCTCAGACTCCTGGGCTCAAGAGCCAAAAACTCGTCTCCACGAGTCGTCGTGAGGGCGCGGCCCTCTCTCTGATCCACGCAGTGACGCACACGTTCTCTCCTGCCGTCAATAGCCTTCATCTACCCACACCTGCCAACCCCTTATCATTGCCCTACCTTATTACAGACCAATTCAGACATTGTTGGTCACCCCGTAGCCTTATAAATCGCAACATCCATCCCACAAAGTCCCATCACAAGGGAGAAACACAAACAAATAGACAATGTTTTTGCCCGTATTAAAACGGCTGTACGCTGTACGGACCTGAAAACTCACATCTCCTGTACAATAATACGGGTAAACCGCATGGGTTGACACGGTATGTCCACTCCCCTCTATAGGGGATGGTGTGGGGGGGGGGGGGGTCCTCATGGAGCGAGTGGAGAGAGGGGGCTGAGTGGAGTAGGGGAACAAAGGGGAGTGCAGCGGTGGCTACCACAGCTGCTGCTGCTGCAGCTGCTGCTGCTGCCTGTTATCGTCTACTTCTGTGCTGGGAGCATCAGCGAGGGTCGGTGGATCACCACACACCGATGGTGTAGTGAAACTCGCTTCCCGTGGACGACGAGGAGGTTGCCATACCCTGGCTCGCCAGGAGAAGGCGGTTACGTCAAGGGGGCGAATAGTCATCTGTTTCCATCTGAACGGGGATGGAGCGTTGCCAACTCGCCCAAGGCGCGGGTTTTGTGCGGTTGCTCCGCTTTCCTCCCACCTGGTACAGGGACTCCTCTACTTACGAACATTCGACTTACGAACTTTCAGAGACACGAAAGAACCTGGTCCGTATGTCGAGTTGCCTGTTCGGACCGCGAGTCGCGAGTTCAACCACCGCGCAATAGATGGCGGTGCTTGCTGGGTAACATTACCCAGCATTCCCTGAATTTCTGCCTGTGCAGCCGCGATTGTCTCTTGCTGTGTTGCCGGCTAACGACGACGTTTTCTCTGCTTTTCACGAACATCGTCAACCTCTGCACTGTCTCAGACGCGTCAGAGTGGGGAAAGTGTTGAGGGTGGTCGGAAGAAGTGACGCACTCTTACGATGGAAACTGAAGTGGACGTGATGAAGCGTTGTGAACCGGTGGCATCTACAGGAGAATCCACGACTTGTTTGGTGGACACGCCGTACAACATGTTGGGAGTCGACAGGAGTAAAGTTAACGACCAACGAACAAATCGACTTACGAACAGACCTATGGATCCTAACTCTTTCGTAAGTAGAGGAGTCGCTGTCCACAGTAGTCGTTGTGAATTAGCTGAAAACATTGTCAAATAAAAACGCAATGTAGCGGCAGCAACAGCAGCAAGACCCTCCTAAAAAACGACTCCTACGATAAACGATTAAATGTCTAACTATAATCTTGATTTGAAGATTTCGTGACTGTATGAATCAATACTATTTGTTTTTTTCGGTAAAGTCACGTAGGTAGAAAAATAATAGATCACGACGTTTCGATCGCAACACAAGCAATCGTCATCAGGTGGGACAACCACAGCAAGAAAAAAACTGCTGAAGTAGGCATCAGTTTTTCAGCAGTTTTTTCTTGCTTTTATTGTCCCACCTGATGACGATTGCTTGTGTTGCGATCGAAACGTCGTGATCTATTATTTTTCTCACTATAATGTTTGTCTGTTTGTTTTAAACGTGCAGATCAGAGAGAGAGAGAGCGAGCGAGCTAGCGAGAGCGTCGGCTGGCCTGGTCGTCGAAGTGCGGCAGCAGGGCGGTGATTGGCTGGAGCAGGAAGAGCGGCGGCTCCGCGTTGGCGTCCCGCCAGAACCACGCGTCCAGCTGCTCCGTCTCCTCGCGGGTCGAGCAGCCGCGCAGCGCCTCCATCTCCGCCTCGGGGATGGTGCGCGGGAGCGGTCGGTAGCCGTAGCGGTTCCCCAGCAGGGCCTGCGAGCGAGCCGGGAGGAGACGGGGGGGATGGGGGGGAGAGACGGGGAGTGGGAGAAGAGAGCGGGGAATGGTGGGAGAGGTCGGGGGGGGGGGGGAGAGTGGAGAGAGAGCGGGGGGGGGGGAGAAAGGGGGCGGGAGGAGAGGGGGAAGGGAAGGAGAGATGGAGGGGAGAGGTACAAGAGAGCAGGGAGTGGTGGGATAGGTGGGGGGAGTGGGCAGTGAGATAAACAGAGGAGAGAGAGCGGGAGGGGAGGGAGAGGAGAGAATCAGGATATGTATTGATCCTGGAGGAATCCGATAAGCTATCAAGCTCTTTTTCACAGATGTCCAGTCGCGGCACGGGGTCAGAACGTCACAACAACAATACGAAAACACGATAGGAATGCAGCGTATAGGAAATGTAAGCAAATTAAAAAAACATACAAAAAATACTATTTGTCTTACCAGGAGAGAGGGAGAGAGGAGATCGGGAGGATAGGGGGGGGCAGCAACGCAGTGATTGGCACAAGGCGCTGTGAACCCAGCCACACGAGTTCAATTCCCGGCCACGGCTCACATGAGCAACCAGTGGACGTCTGCGAAAACACGGAGCTTAATAGCTCATCGGATTACTCACTCCAGTATGAATACAAATTCGGAAAGTAATCTGAAATTATTCTGATTCTGAACCGGTCCCGAGTTCCCTCCTTCATCGACCGGCACTGACCGGCGTGGTGAAGTATGGTCAGACAACCCTCGTGATCTAAACAGCGTGGGGAGGCCTTCATACTGGCATGTATTGACCAAGAGCTGTAAGTCGTCGTTGTTGTTGAATCGTCACCGCTTCCAACTCTGTTCCCCCGTAATATAGTTGTTTTGGGTTAGATCGCATAAATATAAATGTGTCGTTATACCCGCCACCACCCGACACCGCTAATTAATTAGTAAGGGTTGTCACGTAAACAGAACGCGCCAATTCGTTACTAGTACAGCACCCGGTGTATGGGAGAGTAAAACGCACAACATTTACAACGTTTCGCCAATAATTACAACGAAGCACCATCAGAGCGGACAACCGGAGTTGTGGAGAAATCCTCCTGCTTCGGTAACGCCCGCGAAGACCTCGGCTTCGTCCGCTCGATTCCGAGTTTCTCCAATCTTCTGCTTACGGCTAATATCGGCCGCGAAAGCCAAACGCGTGAATCTGTTCCCCCCGACTCACTCACCACGAAGGTGGGGCCCACAGACGTCTTCTGGCAGCTCTCGATCTCCCGCAGACAAAGCTCCGTGGTCATGTGGTCCACCGCCACCGTGTCACTACTCCCCAGCGCAATGTCTACCACCTGCGCCACCACCCCACACCACGGGTGCAGGGTGAGCAGACGGGTAGTGGTGAATGGTGAGTAAGAGGGTGAGTGCGTAGGTGGGTGGGTGATTGGGTGAGGTAAGAGGGTGAGTTGGTAGGTGGGATGCGTGGTGGGTAAGCGGGTGAATGGGTGAGTAAGAGGGTGAGTGGGTAGGTGGGTTGGTGAGTGGGTGAGTAAGAGCGAGTGGGTAGGTGGGTGAATGGGTGAGTAAGATGGGTGAAGTGGATAGGTGGGGTGGTGAGATGGGTGAGTAAGAGGGTGATGTGGTAGGTGGGATGCGTGGGTGGGTAAGCGGGTGAATGGGTGAGTAAGAGGGTGAGTGGGTAGGTGGTGGTGAGTGGGTGAGTAAGAGTGTGAGTAAGTGGGGTGAGTAAGAGGGTGAGTGGGTAGGTGGGATGCGTGGGTGGGTGAGCGGGTCAATGGGTGAGTAAGAGGGTGAGTGGGTAGGTGGGATGCGTGGGTGGGTGAGCGGGTCAATGGGTGAGTAAGAGGGTGAGCGGGTGAGTAAGAGGGTGAGTGGGTAGGTGGGATGCGTGGGTGGGTGAGCGGGTGAATGGGGAAGTAAGAGGGTGAGTGGGTAGGTGGGTGGGGTGGGTGGGTTGAGCGGGTGAGTAAGAGGGTGAGTGGGTAGGCGGATGCGTGGGTGGCATGCTGGTGAGAGGATTGATTGGTAGGCGGGTGAGTGGACAGGTTAATCAGTGGGCGAGTGAGCGGGTGAGTGAGCAGGGGAGTAAACAAGTGAGTTGGCGGGTGAGGTTGGTGTCTTGGTTGGTTAGTGGGAAGCGGCGGTGTAGCGGTCAGCGCGCCGCGCTACGAACCGGCACCCCGAGTTCGATTCCTGCTCAAGGCCAACACCAGTGACGATGACCTGAACCTGGTCAGCCTCAGATGAGTACCTGGTGCGATGCATAAACATCGCCACGAGGAAAACAAGGCGGTAGGGCGTGGTGCTGGTCACTCGTGTGCCGTGCCTGCTGTCATAGGTGCTCCTGGCTAACATAATTTTCCCCAAGGGTTTGCTGAGGCAACACGTACGGCGTATATTTGTGTTGATCTTCATTCGCACCGTACGTAGCCAACCGTGCTAATCGGCGGCGCGATGTGGTTAGTGGGTGAGTGGGTTGGTGAGAGAGGTGTGCTCACCTCGAAGGTGAGGCCCCGCTCTTGGCAGAAGGCCTGCAGCTCGGGGTAGGCCTTGTCCAGGAGCGTGTCTCTCTCCGTCTGCATGTCTGCGGGGGTCACCGTGGCCACGCCACCAGGGTCACAGAGACCCGCACCACCACCACCAGGGTCTCAGAGACCCCCACCACCACCAGGGTCACAGAGACCCCACCACCACCAGGGTCACAGAGACCCCCACCACCACCAGGGTCACAGAGACCCCACCACCACCAGGGTCACAGAGACCCCCACCACCACCAGGGTCACAGAGACCCTGTAACCATGGGGGGTCACAGAGACCCCCACCACCACCAGGGTCACAGAGACCCCCACCACCACCAGGGTCACAGAGACCCCCACCACCACCAGGGGAGTCACAGAGACCCCGTAACCATGGGGGGTCACAGAGACCCCGTAACCATGGGGGGTCACAGAGACCCCGGGACTCGAGCTCACAAATGCACGGTTGCTGCCAGCGACGGCATCACCCGCACATTCTCCATCCGCTGCTCGATGGAAGTCTCGCTCGTGAGCCCTCCGTGTGCCTGTGACCCCTGAGCCATGCTGCGGTTGTTTGGGTGGCTGCAGCTACGATCTGCCCACTCCACCCCGCGACTCGTTTGGAGATAGGTTTAAGTTCCTCGCCTTACATTATCGTCTTATCGAGTGGCCTATTTACTAATTGATTGGAATGACGGGCTCCTTAAATCACCAATTGTCAAACCGATGGAACCGGTTCTACGATCCATAGAGTTTTCGAATTTACTGATAAACTGCTTGCTTTAACTGACCCCCTGACTGATGAACTGGTTGGCGAATTAATTTTCCTCCTAACTAGCCGATTCACTGCCTGGTAAAATGGTCCTCCGGACTGACTGAAGGACCGGCTGACTAGCTGACTAAACTCCTGACTGACTAACGCATCGGCTGATTGGGTGACTGATCTCCGGATTGACTGACGGGCCGGTTGACTGGCTGACTAAGATTCTGACTGACGGACCAGTTGACTGACTGACTGAGCTCTTTACTGACTGGCTGACTGCACTCCTGACGGATCGGCTGACTGGGTGACTGAGCTCTTGATTGACTGACGGACCGTTTGACTGGCTGACTGAGTTCCTCAATTACTTCCGGACCGGCTGACTGGCTGACTGAGCTCCTAACTGACGGACTGGCTGACTGAGCTTCTCACTGACTGACGGACCGGTTGACTGGCTGACTATTGGACCGAAATAACGATGTCTGTAGACCCCGCATTTAAACCAAATACGTCCCTCGGTGTGAGAGCGAGATCAGCCCTCCCGGCAAGACGAACGGACGGAGCCTGAGCCACCGATGAAGCCGAGCGTCCCCCCTCACTGACCCGAGAAGGTGGAGCTGAGGAAGACGCGCACGAGGTTGGAAGCCTCCGGCAGCTGCACCCGAGGCGGCCACGCACCAGGGCTCTCTTGTGGCCCCATTTCTGCCAGGCCTTCTTCATGGCCTCCTGAGCCCCGCGATGTCGGTGTGGCTGTGGTATCCTTCCCCCGCGCCTCCGATTAGCGCGGTTGGCTGCGTACGGTGCGAAAGAAGTTTAACATGCGGTGCATACACTCATAGGTTACCACTCGTCCTCACACATCGCCGCTCCTCACTCACCGCCACTCACCGCTCCTAAAAACTAAACGCTTCTTACGACATAGAACTCCTCACCCTCACCCCTCACTACTGAACCCTCATCACTCTGCGCCTCTCACCACTCACCAACTCCTCACCACTATCCTTCATTCACGACTCACCACCACGACTCGATCCATGACCCTCTCTAACCCATCACTCTATCGACCTGAACCAAACTCCAACCCAAACCCCTCTAGCTCTAAACCTTAATCCGGTAGTTCTCAACCTTGTGACTGCTCTCCCCGCCTTGTTGAATGCTCATTATAGATTTGAAGTTTTCGTGACTGCAGGGATCCATACTTTTTGGTTCTTTCGGTAAAATGTATTTTATACCTACGTGACTTTATCGAAAGAACCAAAGAGTATGTTGTTGAATGCTGTTTCAACCGAGTGTACACCCACCCCTCACCCCGCCACGCCTCGCCTCACCCAACATGGTTCTGGGAAAATAAATGTACGAATAATGAACGTCGATATTTTTTTTTTACCAACTTGTCCATTTTGTGAGATACATCCATCCCAACGTGCTAAGTGACTGCAAGCGAATAATAATACAACAACAATCAACGGACGCGCTCGCTGATTACTCGAGAACACCGCTTTGTTTACGATCAATGAGTTTAGAAAGGTATGTTTAGACCGCTCTAGTGTTACCACACGGATTGCAATGTGATCCCAGGGAGTTAATATTGGCAGATTCACACGCGATCATTCACCGGTGACTCTCACGCACGATATCACTGCGCACATTTATACACCACCTCACGGACGCGCACCCCCCCTGGGGGACATTGTCACGAACCCCCCCCCCAAGGGGGTCCGCGTAACCCCCCCAGGGGGTCTATGTAACCCCCCCCCTCCCCCCCGCTGCCCTAGCGCCCACGCACCCCGGGGCAGCAGCAGCAGCCGGCAGTGGCTCCGTTCCGGGCGCTCTGCGCGGGCTCTGCGCGGGGAATTTTGGGGTCCGCGGCTGAATAGGACTGAGGGAGGTGGGCGGTGGGGTCGAGGGGATGGGAGGGGGGTAGGGAGGGAGGGGGGTCTCCCCGTGTTCCCCTACGGCACCCACCGCCCCTCCCTCTCCTGCCCCGGCACAGGTAGACCCCAGGTGTGTAGGCGCACGCGTGCCCAGCGTTACCTGCACGCACGTCCACCTGCGCGCTCTGTTCAAGTGGTAACGAAGCCCACGCTACATTTGTTTCATTTTATTTGACCAGGAAAGCCCCACTGAGCTGCTACGTAGTTCTTTTTTTCAGAAGCGACCTTCCTATCACGAATGAAAGCTCGACGAAGTGGCTCATATTGCGGAAGTGTGCAGCGGACAAATCCTCGAAACGCGTGACGTTGATTCTAAACGTGGAGGGGATAACCGGAGGACCTGGAGAAGAATCCACGCGACCACGGGGAGAGACAAAGAGACGCGGCAAACTCCAAATATACAGCAGCAGGCGTCAGGGTCGGGATCGAACCCACGACCTCCTGCATACCAGGCGAGGTGGTTAACATCTCGTCACTGCGAGATTCACAATAACAACAATGCCATTTGCCCCCCTCCCAGGAGAGCTTCGCTGAGTCACGAGGATTCTGCCGCACCGGGACGTTTGGCCACGAGGCCGAGCAATGCGAGTCCGGCACCGCGTGGGAGGGAAGACAACTCAGCCGGAGACAACTAAACCTCCGCACAGATAGCTACAAGAATCCGACCGCACCCCCGCTCGCCTTCGCATGTACGCACCTGTGCCCGTGCGTGTCCACGTTCACCTGCTCAGGTGAGCTCGCACGCGGGCAGGTGAACGGTATCCACCGCGTGCGGGAACCGATGCGTTGCTCCGGCTAAACGCTTCGGTTACCCAGTTACCTCCTCGCCCCCCCCCCGCGCTCCCCCTCTCTTTCCCATCACCCCGGGCTCTTTGTTGGCTCTCGCCCGAGCACGGACTGAGCTCCACACGCACGCACACAGAGAGTGTTTGCGGAGGGTGCGAGGGTGCAACGGGCGCAGTGAATAGAAGGGGCGAGTTTCCACAACAGAAACACGACTCGCCACGGGTGCGACACCGCCTCGCGTGGCTCACCTGTGCTCACCTGTGCTCACCTGCGGGCCGAGGGGCCAGCCAGCTAATGGAGCCGGTGTCACGTGCCCCGTGTCCCGTGGAAGGAAGGGCGCGCACAGCTGTCCCCGGAGTGTCACATGCGAACTGACCACGTGGCGCTCCTGGTGTGAGCACAGCGCCCCATACACACACACCACACACAACTATACACACACCATACACACACCATACACATACAACTATACACACACCATACACCCATCATACGCACCATACGCACCATACACACACACCACACGCACCATACACACACACCACACACACCATACACACACACCACACACACCATACACACTCCACACACACCACACACACCATATACACCACACATACCACACACACACACCGCACACACCATACACACCATACACCCCACACACCACACCATACACCCCACACACCACACCACACACACATACACCCTATACACACACCCCACACACACCACACACATACCCACACACATACACACCCCATACACACACCATACACACACAATACACAAACACCCCATGCTCGTGCATTCACACACACGCCCCACACATTCAGAAATGCAAAGATCCACCACCGTGGTTGGTCGCGTGCGTGCGTTCATTCACGAAGTCGCCGTGCGAGCTGGGCAGGAGGCATTGGGAAATGCCGAGCCCACGCCGTAACTAGAGAGCACACACAATAAGACACGTCTAACCCGAACACTACAACTAACAATAGCACACTAAGAATCACAATTAAGAGACAAACAAACATATACAGTGTATTGTAAAACAATATATATATAATTATAAAAAATTTACTTTTGTTTCTACGTTAAAATCTAATTCATGATCTTCAAACTAACGGGGATTCTGCTCCGGTGCACGACCTCGGCGATTTGAAAACACCGTGAGAGAGGCACCAAGCTTGAATTCCGCGAGAGCAAAGAAGTGTTTGTGCGTGACTGGGCTTGGCTCGCTGACTGAGCTTGGCTCGCTGACTGGGCTTGGCTCGCTGACTGAGCTTGGCTCGCTGACTGAGCTGGACTGGATTTTAAGCTTTCGTGACTGCAAGGATCCATACTCTTGGTTTTTTCGGTAAGGTCACGTAGGTTAAAAAAGAAAACAACTAAATTAAATCACGATGTTTCGGAGGCAACACAAGCCTCCGTCTTCAGGTGGAACAGTCACAGCAAAATCACTGTATCAAGTGAAGAGAGCTCGAAGAGAGCTCTAATTTAATTTATTTGTTTTCTTGTTTAACCTACGTGACTTTACCGGAAAAACCAAAGAGTATGAGCTGGACTGGGCTGGCTCGCTGACTGAGCTGGGCTGGCTCACTGACTGTGCTGGGCTGGCTCACTGACTGAGCTGGGCTGGCTCGCTGACTGGGCTGGGCTGGCTCACTGACTGGGCTGGGCTGGCTCACTGACTGAGCTGGGCTGGGCTGGCTCGCTGAGCTGGGCTGGGCTGGTTCGCTGACTGGGCTGGGCTGGCTCACTGACTGGGCTGGGCCACTGACTGAGCTGGGCTGGGCTGGCTCGCTGACGAAGCTGGGCTGGGCTGGCTCGCTGACTGGGCTGGGCTGGCTCACTGACTGGGCTGGGCTGGCTCACTGACTGAGCTGGGCTGGGCTGGCTCGCTGACTGAGCTGGACGCGAGTCAGGGGTCGGCAAGCCTGCGGCTCTTGAAGGGAGGGACTGGCTTCGTACAATTGTGGTTCCTGAAAGATTGAGGGGTTTTTTTTGTTCTTGATTAAACCGAATTCGAAATGAGAAATAATGGCTCGATCTTGTTGTTTCGGTTGCAGCCCCCCTCCACCTCCCCCTCTGGGCCGGATGGTTGTAGCTGGTGGCCGTGGCTGCTGCAGCGACTCTCCCTCCCTCTGTGGTGAATCTCGCCGCGGTGATCGCCACGCCACAGCATCCCGCCACCGTCTGGGTGCGGATTCCGTCCGGTGTGCGCTCCGTGCTCATGTCCAGAGGAGGGTCTTTAACGTCCCCATGGGCGGAGGGGGCAATGCCCCTCCAAGTATGAGAGGCAAAGCGAACCCCCCCCCCCCAAGCCCCCGAAATATAGAAGTCAAATTCCACTATGCCCCCCCCCCTCCACTTAGACATCCACGCAGCCGCCAGCGCTGTGGGTGGTGAAGGTAAACCGCTGGGAGCCGGATTCGTGTGACGATGATAACAGCGACGATAACAATAATGACGATACTCTTTTGTGCTTTCGGTAAAGTCACGGAGGTAGAAAAATAATAGATCGTCAGGTGGGACAACCACAGCAAGAAAAAACTGCTGGGGTTTTTGGCGATCGAAACGTCGTGATATATTATTTTTCTACCGACGTGACTTTACCGAAAGAACCAAAGAGTATGGATTCCTGCAGTCACGAAAGCTTCAAATCAATCATGACAAGCGGATCCAAGCTCAGGGCTGCTCGAAAGCCACCAGATCCGGGCAGAGATCGAGAGGAGGCCTTGAGGTGCTGCTTGAAAAGCCAGAGTGCGATTGCTCCGAGTCGCGAATCGTGACGGCGAGTTACGTTCCGTGGTGCCGCTCTGCTCGCACCGCGGCGCCGGCGTCTTGGCGATTTGCTCGCTTCCCGTTCCTCTCCGTTGAACTCCTGTATTGTGTTTGTTGTGTTTGTTGTGACTTCGTGACGTACTCTCTGGTTCTTTCGGTAAAGTCACGTGGATAGAAACAATAATAACAGAACACGACGGTGAGGATGCTTGTGTTGCGACCGAAACGTCGTGTTCTTTTATTGTTTTTTTCTACCTACGTGACTTTACCGATAGAACCAGAGATTATGGATTCCTGCAGTCACGAAAGCTTCAAATCAACTTTGTGACTTCTTTACTGGAACCATCTGTGATGAAAAGAGCTTTAGACCTCATCGGATTCCTCCTCCTCCAGGATGAACAAAGATTCTGATTCTTTGCACGCCGTGAGCACCTCAACCACGGATTGTTATTTTAAAGGGCACCCCCAGCGGCAGGTTTATAAAACTAGTTTATTATACCAGGTAGGGCCAACTGAGCCTCAACCTGTAGCTCTTTTTCAGAAGCGACCTGGCTATCAGAAATGAAAGCTCAACGAAGTGGCCTTATCATCAGGTGGACATGGAAAGCAACGAAAAAACTCTGAACGTGTGATGTTGATTCTAAATGTGGAGGGGAAAAAACGGAGGACTCGGAGAAAAAAGATCCACGTGACCACGAGGAAAGAGACATGCAAACTACAAATATACTATTTAAACTATTTTAAAACTATTTAAAACTATTTTTTAACCAGGTAACGCCCACTTAACTATATATAGTTATTTTTCAGAAGCGACGTGGCTATCACAAATGATTGCTCAACGAAGTGGAGTCGGGAGAGTTGGGAGGAGAGCGAGGGGAGGGGAGAGTCGAGAGAGAATGGTTTTGTCAATGTTTGCCCAGGTGGTATGCTAACTTCGATTTTTAGAATGGAATTTGACACTCAAAGTTACGTGTTGTAGATTTTATGTTTGTTTTGCCAGACATCACGTTAGTCCGCTGCTGGGTAAATGGGGATCGTTGGCAATATTTGGCATTGAATTTTTTTTGTCTCGAGACAAAATCGTGGATGTTTGTCGTTGCAGCAGTTTTTATACCACATTTCAGTGTCTCCTGGCGACTGGGAATCGCACTTTTACCAATTGCACGCGACTTTTTTTGTTGCATTTCGCTGGCAAAGTTCGCCGTTATGTTGCAAGCCACCCCCTCCCCTTGGCTTACGGCTTCAATTAATCGAAACCCCGGTTTCAATGACAATATTCGTAAAACGTCACTCCAAGTCAATTTAAATGCAACGGCGCCCCCTAGTGACATCATCGCTTACTTTGCAAGGAGGCAAACACCGGCGTCAGAATATTTACAATTTTTGGTTGTTTCACCAGGTAACCCCCACTGAGCAATTAACGCTCGTTTTTTAGACGGGACCTGGCCACAATTCTAGCTCAACTAAGTGGCTTGTCGTGTGGAAATTTACAGCAGCCAAATAATTCTAAACGCGTGACGTTGATTCTAAATGTGGAGGGGAAAACCTGGAGGACCTGGAGAATAAGCATAACCAGTAAAAACAAAGTTTTTCACTATAAATCCTTTATATGCGTGGCGGTTAGAGTCCTCTCGTCCTCTGGCTTGAGATGGCTGCCACCTATGGGTCAGATGATTGCATTGCACCATTAAGCAATTGGTAATTAAATATATTTTTGTCCTAAACAGTGTAAAATTTTGGAAAAAAAGTTTTCACGAACATTAATTGTCACGCACAACGAGTCTGTGTGGAAAATGTCAGCTCGATTGGATCACGGGAAGTGGGTTAAAAAAACGACCAAAAGATTTGCACGGTCCCTAAGCAAGCAAGCGAACTTAATATAAAGGATTTAAAAATCCACATGACCACGGGGAGAGACACCTTAAACTCCAAATATACAGCAGCACGCGTCAGGGTCGGGGTCGAACTCACGGCCTCCTGTACACCAGGCGAGGAAGTTAACATCTCCTCGCCACCGTGCTACCCACTACCCCACGTGGGCTCGGTGCGAGCAGTCCATGTCCTGCTTATTACATCATTGTCATTTTTGACATTTGTATTGCAGATTTAGTTTATACGTGTATGAAATATTTAGTAAAATTGAATAAACACATTCCCCGTTTGACTTTGCGTGATTCAATCGGAAATACAAATGAGATCGAGTCAGCTTAAACACGTCGTGGGTTAGATCGCGTACATTTTTAACCGAAACGTCGGACTCGAATTGTAAACGTTGTAGTGAGTTTACTCTCCGACACACCGGTGTGCTATACGAGTAACTGGCAGGTTTTGTTTACGTGACAAACCTTACTAATTGGCCGTCTCGGGTGGTGGCAGGTTTTAACGACTTTTACGCGAAGTATCCCAAAACAACCTTTTATGGATGAGCTGTTAACGACCTCACTTGGTATACAGGTCGTGGATTTGAACCTGGGACCCCATGGCTCACAGCCCGGCACGTAGCTGTTAAGCTCAGCCAAGGTCATCACGTCACCTTTCGAAGTTGGCAAAAGTTCGTTTAGAGATTTGAACACAATCGCAGCTGCGATATCTACTGTGCCACAAGCGATTGGTGGATGAAAATGCCCTGGGTTCTTAAATGTTTTTATTATATAGTTGTATTTAAAATGAGAAAAAAGTAGAATTTGAACCGAGCACCCAACGAGATGTTGCCTACCTCGCCTGGTATGCAGGTCTTGGCTTCCATCCCAACCCCGACACCTGTTGTATATTTGGAGTTTGCATGTTCTCCCCATAGTCATGCGGATTTTTGTCCGGGTCCTCCGGTTTTTTTTCCTCCACATTTAGAAACATGCATTTATAGAGTATTTGCCTGCTAGAAAATCCCACGCGATGAGCCGCTTCGTTGAGCTCTCATTTGAGAAAGCCAGGTCGCTTCTGAAAAACAGCTACGTAGCTCAGTGGCTCTTCCCTGGTAAAATAAAATGTTTAGTTGAATAGTTTAGTGTTTTTTAGAACTCACAGGGCCGAATGCTCACCACTTGGCCACCTTGCGACCTGCATCCGATACCACGTAGACTTCGGACCGTCCAACAGTAGCTGCCACGGTTTTTCATTTTTCACGGATGATGGCTTTTGGCTCTTGGCCAAAACTGCTTCCAGGCACGAACTGCCAAAATGTACCGGCTTCTTGCACAATCCTGCAATGTACAAACAATCCATCCATCACGTGCACACAGACTGACCCCATCGTTCCATCTCTTGGACATTTATGAGTGGTTAATGTTGAATGATAAGAAAAGTGAGTCCATAAGAGGTATTTTTTGGGTTAGATCACATAAATGTGTGTCATTAAACCAGCCACCACCCAACACAGCCAATTAAACAAGTATATATTATATTCTTGGGTATTTCGGTAAAGTCACGTAGATAGGTTCAAAGAAAATAACACAAATTTTATTTGAAACCGATCTATGTGACTTTACCGAAAGACCCAAGAATATGAATTCCTGCAGACACGAAAGTTAAGTCAATATTTAATATTATGTATATTGGACGCGAAAGCCTTCGTGTTAAAAATAAAAGTGAAGCTTGGGCAGGACACATTAGTAGGGCAGGAAGGGATGATGACCGATGGTCAAGATTAACGACGGGGTGGCAACCAAAGTAGAAAACGATCCCTCCCCCCAGAAAGTTTGTCACTCGTCCCGGAGACATTAATTCCCACACAGTCAATTGGGACACACACTCGACACACAAACACATTCGCCTGTGTACGATCTCACCTAACGCACTCGTTCACACGACCTTCGACTAATAATACACCACGCTCTTCTACGAGGCCGAGCTGCAGCCGTATTTAAAGCGGCACGTATTTGTGGGATTCACGGCAAGCGCTTGGGATTTCAAAAATATTTATTAAGTGTTCAGCAACTCGACATTGCTCTTGTTTTAACTTGTCATGTGCAACCCACGTGGAGCAGAACCACAGAACCGCACTCCGACGTCAACCACACACCAGGTACCAAAACTCAGGAACCAACCACACTCACGGACACTAAATCACACAGACGAGTACAAACCGACCACAAATACCAACCACCCGGGTACTGACCACACTGTTATAAACCACACATTGGTTGCGACCACACTCAAAGTGAAGTACAAACCACACACATACACGAAGGTAGAAACCACTCACACACCGACCACACCGCACGCACACGCTACTTGTGGAGGACGAGGCTATACACGCGTGGGGTCCCGATGGCTCGCCAAATATCCACAACCGAACGCCTAACACCTGCGCAAAAACCACAACCCCAAAACCTTCTTGCAAACACTACCACTACCTCAATACACGGCACAGAACTACCGAGATAACCCTAACCCCTTAAAACAGCACTAACCCTGCCCCCAACTCCTAATGATGTTACCTGTGAGGTTAATACCTGACCTTTTCTTAATGCTACGAGCACTAGCCGAGACTCTAAACCCTCACACCAATACCAATGCTGCCTTTTCCACTGCCACTGGGAAGCGTGCCGGTTTGTTCGCGAGCCAGGCAACTTGGCTCAGGCCGAATTCCCACACTGGCTTCACCGGGCCCAGCTGACCGACCTGCGTGCAGGGCCTCTGCTTGGCTCGCTTGCGAGCTGCACGCCGTTAGCCGGGCCCGCCCTTGGAAACCAGCGGTGGCATCGTGGCTTCAACGAGGAAGCGAGAGGTGTGGTGATTGGTGCCCATCGCTGAACTTAGTTTCGGGGCCGTGCACATCTAAAACACGGCTGAGAAGTATAAATCAAGACACTTACTTGGGAACTCCTAACACACACCAGGCCTGCATTATTTGTATCTCTTATCTCTTCCCTCCCAGGCCACAGGAGGGGATGGGATGTAATGTTAGAGGCCTCCAGGACCATTCCTGGGCCAATGAGCCGTCTTCTTCGGGGTCGTGGAAACGCAGCAAGACGATTGCCTAGCACCCTACCCACCGGGCATGTAACGGTGCATCGGGTTCAAATCGATTCCTGTGCTCAAGATGCACACGTTATCTAAATCGTGCGTGAGAAGTCGCGACTTGCGAACTATACAGACGACGCGCTCACGTTACAAGTGTCGGCGAGTGGGGGGTAAATAAAACTGTACAAACGAAAAGGAGGCAACGCGACGAGACGCTCAAAAACGAGACGAACTGACCGTTTAACGGAATCGCGAACCCGTCAAATCGCGACGCGACACACGCGAGGATCGGCACGCGACCGCCATCACCTCCACGCCCCCGGGACGCCAACATCTCCCCTCGCGGAAACAACGGCGCAGGCGCGAGCCCCGGAGGGCCGACGACGCGGTGATAACCTCTCTCCTCCCTCCCCCGCCCAACCCGTTGCCGTCCTCACGCATCCAGCAGCTTGAGGATGCTCTCCCTCTCCTTGAGCACCTTCCAGGCGTGCTCCTTCTCCTTCTTGGTGGGCGTCCGCTTCTTCTGCCGGGCGCCCATGATGCGCCGGTAGGCCTCCATCACCTCCGTGTCGGCCACGCGAGCGCGGGCGCGCAGCTCCTGACGCCGCATCTCCTCCCGCGCCATCCTGCCCGAGAAGACGCGTCACGGTACACGTCAACCCGAACCTCGGGGGCAGAGACACGTGTGTCCAGCGGTGGCGCATTCACCGCTTGTTGCAAGGATTGGCAGGTCAAGCCGCACCGGCTGGCCTGGTTAATACCGCCGGTGTATTAACCGTAATATACGAGTAATACAACCCCCCTGGGTTAACGTCGGGGGATTGCGTCCCTGTAAATGTGCGACAAAGAATATCAAAACGACGTCATTCGGAGCGGTTTACAGGGTAGCGGTACGGTGGTGGGGCGAGTGAAGGGACAACGGATAACGAGAAAGGACAGACGATGCTGTCGGCGACGCGAGTGTGTGGGGTTGAGGCGACGCAAATTGGGTAGCTGTGTTAGTAACACAACGACGATGTGCTTGCGAAATGACGTAAAAATGGAAAAACGTAAATCGGGGTGTTACTGTACAACGAAGAGGCTTGCTTCGCGATGGGACGTGAAGTCTCCCGTGATGTTATTTGACAAAAGCAGTAGGCTGTGTGCGCTGGAGTCGTCGGTCCATTAGTGCGAGATTAGAAAAATTACACCGCAAATTTACTTAAATTGGAACGACCAATAGAAACATCACCCCCTGCTGGCAGACCGGTGGCCACTTGCATGCCGGTGCCGTGTTCAGGTTCACACTGCACACGTGGACAGCTGCCATTAGACGTTTTGAGCTACGTTACAGGCGCAACGTAATTGTAAGGATTGTTATTATTTATTAGAATATTACAGACTTTCCCGTTCCGAGACGTCTGCATCGTGTGGCTGTCCCCGTTCACCGCCGAATCTCGTGAATGCGCAAGCGGCTCGGCATTCATTCTACTTAGAGAGGCGTCATAGTAGCGCCGCTGTTTTTAAAGACGTCGCTACTCACGGCGGAGAACCGTAGCGACACGACCGCAACTTTACAATAGCTGGCGCCAAACTGTGCCACACACGCCCCTCCCGCGTGGCCTTTTAATTTTGAATCCGTTCTGATGACGTACGTAGTGTACGTCCATCGGAGCAGAATCGGAGGAAAGCTGATGACGTACGTCATCGGAATGGGTAAGGGTTAACAGACTTAAATGTATTCTCAAGCTTGTAACACGTGCATTGAATTGTGTAATGCTGTTGTTCCCAAAAATATAAAAACGACTCACACACAGTAGAGAACAAACAAACGGAGGTTAAAAAAGATATCACATTGACCGTCAAGCCAAGTGCTTGGGCCTGGGCACGTGAGTGGGATACGACGATAAGCGGCCAAGAACGTTGCCAGGGAAGGGAAGCGGTGTGCCGGGGAGGACGACCACCGCAGGGGCTAAGAGGAATGAAATCGACCCAACTGCCGGCACGACGTTGGCCATCAAAGCGAAACACCACGGGAGAGATGGCGACGGGCTTTGGGAGGTTCTCATCCAGCAGCGGATAGACGTGGTCCCATTGCGCGGATGATACGTCGCACGCAGCTAAGTTCACGTTGCCCATGCCACCGCGAGAGGCGCGAGCCGTTCACCACTAAGTTAAACAAAACCATTCATTAATTGATCCACGACTCTGAAATTGCGACAATTCAACAAATGTCCCAGTGGGATGAATCGATCCGCTCTGGTGGGGATGGGCAATCTGGTGAGGTGGCTTTAGCGGTAGAGCGAGCGGCTCACAACGGGAAGGTCATCAGGACAAATCCCGGTTGGGGTTTGCTCGGCGCATCATCCCTCTGGGGGCCTTATAAAACAAGTACCACTTTGTGGGAAAGTCAAACAGTTGGTTTGTTCTACGGACAGACACTCGTCCCCGCCATTGAAATGTAGAATTTCTACCACCGGCTCAAAGAGTTGTAAGCAGGAGATGTATGTATGCATGTTGAACTTCTTTCGCACTAATCGGAGGTGTGGGGGGGGGAAGGACAGCAACTAAACACAAAAAGCAGTCTGAGACGAGCACAAATGCACCAATGCTCATTTGAGTAAGCAGGGCCTCACCGCAGGAGGTCCTGCTTGCGTGCGCGGTTGTGCGCCGTGACGGCACGCAGCTCGGCCTGCCGCTTGCGCAGCTCGGCCAGAACCTCGTCCTCGGAGTCCTCCCCGCCGCGGCCCTCCGAGTCCAGCAGCCCCTGCGCCAGCAGCTCCTCCCGGATGCGCGCCTCCAGCGACTTGGTGTGCGGCACGCTGAGGTGGGCCAGCGCGCGCACACGCACGCACACGTACCAACGCACATCAGACACGTGAGGTCCTGCACGCCGGTACGGCGCTCGCAGGCGCACGTTACAAAGACAAAGATCCTCTGGGATAGAGATGAACAGACTGGGGGTTCAGGTGCTGTCAGTGAGCATGGGAATGGAATTTGGGTCACCAGGATCATTGCTGTGAGGGTCGCTCCTCTGCTCTGGCGAGATGTTAACTACGCGGTGGAGAGATGTTTAGTCTAACACGTAGGGCTTCGTGACCAATATTATCTGTAAGAGGTGTTTCGGGTTAGATCGCATGAATATAAATGTGTCGTTAAACCTGCCACCACCCAACACAGCCAATTAGTGAGGTTTGTCATGTAACAAGGGGATTCAAGGTAATTGTAAATGTTATAGGTATACTCTCAAGCACACTAGTAACTAATTGACGAGATTTTAACGACCCCGCTCAGTACACAGGAGGTCGTGGGTTCGATCACGACCCTGACGCCTGCTGTATATTTGGAGTTTCCCCGTGGCCATGTGGATTTTTCTCCGGGTACTCCGGTTTCTCCCTAACATTAGAAACGTGCGTTTAGAGTATTTTGCTGCTATAAATATCCACGTGATAAGCCACTTCGTGAGCTTTCATTTGTGGCCAGGTCGCTTCTGAAAAGAGCTACATAGTTCAAAGGGTAACCACTCGCCATTGTTGCTTATGGCTCTCCTCCAGAGGCCTATCTTGACACTGCTGGTAACCAGTCCATCGAACAAACATGGAGCGATACAGATCCTCACACAACACACAACACGCCTACCTGAAGGGCTTGGCTTGGCTGCGGGGGGGATGTGGCCGCCCATCCCCTCACTGGCCTTGCTGGCCAGTTCCGGGATCGGAGACTCCTCCATGGGTGAGATGATGTTCTCCTGCAAGGCGGACACCATCGTTACAACCAGCAGAGCCTTACTCTTTGGTTCTTTCGATAAAGTCACGTAGTTAAAAATACAAATCACGACCACCTCTACGGGGAGGGTTTTTCACACATCTGTTCTGTGGTTTTCCCACCTGATGATGATGATTGCTTGTGTTGCAAGCGAAACGTCGTGATTTGTATTCTAACTACGTGACTTTACCGAATAACTAAAGAGTATGGATACCTGCAGTTACGAAAGCTTCAAATCAAGATTCAGCAGAGCCTTGTGTGCTCAGCAACAATGCCATTGATATTTTTACCTGGGAAAAGCCTTGCCGAGTCCTGAGACTCTGTTTTAGGAGGGTCTTACTACTTTGGGTCCTTTGACCAATTCCATAAATGGCAAGTTTTGCATCCTTGCGAGAACCACAGTACCCACAGTAACCACAGGCACACAAGGGAGTAATATTTTCAAAACGTCCCCACGGATTTGAGAACCCACTGCTGTATTACCACTTTATGGCCATCTGGGTGAATGAATACGAGTCATGACCTCCACTGGCACTTTGAGATGTACTGCATCATGGGAGGGAGGCCATAAACCGGGGGTGGCCAACCTGTAAAGGCCAAGAGCCAACAAGTACCCATGAGTTCTGAAAATAGCCAAGTGTGTATATTTTACATGTGTTATATAATGACAGTTTTCGGCAGACATTCATAATTATTTTCTACCACTGTGATAGTACGTTTCTACGTTATGCCCCTTCGATAGAGCCACATGTGGGTGCACTGCTGGCTGTAAACAATAAATGACGGTGATGATGATCCACACTACGGCCAGGAAGGGCCACAGTGAAGAACGTTGCTTTTTGCCCTGCGCGGTGGCCACCCACGGCCGTCGGACAGCAGATTCACGGCCCGAGCAATCAGGTTCGCACGAACGAATCGCTGCTTATAATGTGGACGTCGTCTCTGGTTGCAGGCAACCAAGAAGCACAACCAATTGCTCAGGAGTGGACCCGGCCATTACCCTCCACGAGGGCCTGCACCAGGCGCTGGGTGAGCGGCCCAAAAGGGCACGCGTCCTCCGGCCTGCTCGTTCTGCGTCCCCGGCATCGTTACGCCGCATCAGTTGTCCACCTCTGCACACGCACGCACAGTTCCTGCCGCGCTCCGGAAAAAACGTCCGCACTGAGAAATGCCGACGGTGGCTGTGGCCACACACCTTAAAAATTAGCGCTTCTGGTGCACAATGACCCCTGACCTGTGTTTCCCAGGGTGCCTTGGTCCCCTTCTTCCTGTCGGCCGCCCGCTTGCAGGGCGAGCGCCGTCCCTCTGCTCCTCCTTGCAGGTCCTCCTGCGCCCAGCGCTGGCAGTAGTGTTTGCCCAGCGGGGGGGACCTGCCCTCCAACACACACACACACACAACAAAAACACACCGGACATGGAGCCCACAACACGTTATATGAGCCCCGACTACAATCCCAACACAGATACTGACAGACCCCCAAAAACCATCCTTTTTCTACGAAGCAGCAGTGATGCCACTACAGCGCTCATGCAAGGCGAGCTGCCGTAAGCGTCAAGAGGATCATTGCAGGTCACAGGACAGGACCCGTGTGTTATTGGCAGACTGACATGACTGGCAGATGCACCACGAGTGCTCCCAACTGCGCTACCTTGCAACGTTTTAGCCGCCCAGAACTCTGCCCGTTGTTATTGCTGGAGGGCGACAGCCTCCAACAGTCCAGTGGGCATCCCTCACGAGCCTCCTCTACAGAGGGCGATCTTGACACCGCTGGCATCGGTCGGCGGCTAGTTCACTCAGCTCCACACCCGCCTGTACCAGATCAGCCCATTTCCTCTCTAGTCAGTGCCACATCAATTCATCCCCTCTATCCATCCAATCGAAAGCTGCTGGGAGCAAGTGGTGGCTGGCAATGGGCTTACATGACCCAGCTAAAATAAGAACCCCCCCCCCCCCATTAAAGCCGAAACAGGCTGCTGGGGCAAGTGCTGATAGCGAGCACCTCCGAGCGGCCCAGCCAACGCACACGGGCAATGAGCAACGCATGGAGATGGGGGGGGGGGGGCAGCGCCTGGGACCGCCCGCCAGGGTGACTCCTGGTGGGAGTTCACCTTGTAGTATTCGGCCTCATCCTCCGGAACCTTTGAGCAGCTCCTCCAGGACTCGGATCTCCTCGGCCGTGATGTCGGCACAGTACGGCTCCACTGACGCCCAGAAGCTGTGCATCACGCGCAAAAAGACAAAGATTTCCCCTGTTATATGCCGTAACAGACTGGTGGGGACAAAGTGCTGTTAGCGAGCACCCTAATGAAGGCCAACAGCAAACAAACAGGTGGGTGCCAGCACTACGCCTGGCTGCTATCGTCCTCCCCCAATGCTGATGCTTACACAACGCACCAGAACCAATTAAAGGCTGAATCGCCCTAGGGAGGCCCCAGAAAGAGTTAAAATATTATCAAGTGGGAATGTTACATAGCCACCGGGTTTTTAGTGCAGTGAGCTAATAGTCTGTTGACCAGGGAAAGGGATCCACTCGTTTTATTTGTTGTGCGCACTTGAGAGAAAATACGGTGTCCCTGTGTGTAAACTTATGTGTGTCGGCAAACACGTTCGTATTTGCGCAAGCGTGCAGTATATGGCCGTGTACGTGTTTAATTGTATGCATGTGCGTGCATGTATTGTATATGTGAGCGTGAGCCTACAGTTCTTGTGCGGCATACGTTCGTGAAAATTGGGCATCAGTTTAACACATGGTAGGCTTTCGCGACCAATGTCATCCATAATAAAGTTTTTTTTTGGGTTTTTTTGGGTTAGATTGCGTAAATATGAATTGTGCGTTTAAACCTGCCACCACTCGACACGGCCAATTAGTAAGGTTTGTCACGTAACCAAAAACGTGCTAATTAGTTACTAGTTCAGCACACCGCTGTGTTGGAGAGTAAACCCGACGTTTAGTTGGTGGATGTGTGTGCTTCGGGCGTGTGTAAATGTGGGTTAAAAATGTGTGGATTTTTGTGCGCGCCATAGCATGCACGTATGCGTGTGCACGCGTGCGCGCATTTTGCGAGTACGCATGTGCGTGCTACGTGCGCGTGCTACCGGCTGGGCGCGTCGTTCTTGGGCGCCCGGGGCTCGTCCATCACGTCGTCTGGGAACTCGTACTCCTGGAACTTGGGCTGGAGGTTCTTGGTCTTGGGCCGCCCAGGCCCATGGCCCCCACCGCCTGCCCCCGCCCCGTGGGCGCCCCCCGTCCCCGCCGAGCCGTGCCTGCGACCCGCACCGACGGTCTCGGCATCGCTACCGGCACCACGCCGCCCCCCACCACCGGTCACTTTAGCGTCAGCAAACGACGGAAGGCCGAACCTCCCGAGGGGAGCCAGAGGTTGAGCCAGGCTCGTCCCATATTTCAGGTGACTTTGTGTCTCCAAAAAACCATCCTCGCGTTGTTGAATGAAAAACAACAACTTTGAAGGGGCCGTATTTTGTCTGACGCGCGAGCACGTGCCGGGCCAAGTTCTGGTCTAACTTTGAATGAGATTTTTTGCAGCCATCTCTGGCCCAAGCAGCGTTCGGAGGAATTTGACGGGTAGATGATTCATTCAGATAAATGCAGATGATGTTAAAACCAGGCATGAGCCACCGAAAAGAGGGGAAGATAAGAAAGCCGATTGTTGTACCAAACTTCTACGATGCTCCCCTGCGCCTTCACCAAACAGCACTGGCCAGCATGGTGAAGTATGGTCAAATTCCCGCCACAAAACCCGTGTGGAGTGAGGAGGCCCCTCAGCTAGCAGTGGGAAAAGGGCTGGACAGTCCTGTTCTCCTATAACACAGTAATTCCGTTCCTGAAGAACCACCGCGTTATGGGAAATCGCATTATAATAATTAATATATAATAGAGGGCGTAAAGCAGTACACAATAACACGTGAGATGCGTATGCAGGCCAAACAAAGATTGAGGCGCGTGGGTAGCATCTAGAAGCATCCAAATGCCTTGTGTGGTCACGCTACGACGAAGCAGCCGTACAGCTGCTTATTCCTACTCGCGCGACGTAGTTCCATTCTCTCTTTCATGTTATATCCAATTCACATCCGCGGCATAACAAAACATATGTTCCTTATATTCATGGCGTTATATCCAATTATCGTTATGATAACAACACGCTTAACGGGACAACAGACTGTACGTGTACACGAGAGGCATTGAGACGTTGTCAAGAGAAACCTGGGTCAGAAACATCAAGAAAGTCTAGGGATGAGTTGTGGATGAAAACATTTAGGATTTTGGGATATTTAAGGACAATTTCACACCTCTTTTGGGGTTTTCAGATCTTTTACATTTTCTGCTCGTGATAAACGTCTCCGTGCAAACACAAGCGGGGTCACCCACCGCGCCCATGAAGTCGCGTTTGGTAGGAGACGCGCGCGCAAGTGAGATGGCGTCAACCCCTTATCAGTGCCTACCTTATTAGACCAATTCATAACTTATTGGTCAACTCGTGGCCTTATAAATCTCAACGTTCATCCCACAAAGTCCCATTACAAGGGAGAAACACAAACGAAGACACTTTTTTGTCCGTATTGAAACGGCTGTACGCCATATGGAACTCAAAACTAAATTTCCCTGTACAAGAATACGGGTAAACGGTATGGGTTGACAGGTATGATTATTGTGTGTAGTTTCGAAGACTGGCTGGTAGTAAGGTCCCCCGCAAGCACTCACCCATGGCTCCCCTTGCTGTCCGGCTTCTGTTTCTTGGGTTTGCTGCCTCCGTGCTTGCCTGTGGAGGATGCCACGTGCTCGGCCGCCTTCGTGAACTTCTTATCGCCCTTACGATCCTGCCAGTCGGTCAGGATCTGTGCGGCACCACAACAGAGGGGGGGGGGGCAAGGGAGGGGTCATGGTCATGGTGCCATACCTTTAAACCCCTTATGAGTGCCTACCTCATCACAGACCAATTTAGACTTTATTGGTCACCCCATGCCCTTATAAATCTCAACGTTCATCCTACAAAGTCTCACCACAAGGGAGATACACAAACAAATAGACCAAAAAAAATGCCTGTATTGAAACGGCTGTACGCCGTATGGACCTGAAACCTCCCTGTACAAGAATACAGGTAAACCGTATGAGTTGACAGGTATGCAAATGCATTCGTGGCTCAAAACACGACTGAAAGATCCCCTTAACCAGCCGCGCCTCGCGACCCCTCATCACCTGGGTCTCTCCCTGCACCTCATTAGGACCACCAGCTCACTCATCACCATCCCCTCATCTGTGTCACACCACTCTCCTCACTTGCATCTCTCGTCTGCTCACCCCATGTCTCTGCTCACCCTTTATTCACCGGGGTCTCAGTCTGTTGGTCCCTCCCCTCACTCCTCCACTCTCTCTCCTTACTTGGGATCTCTTCCTTCACTTATCCTGTCCCACTCCTGGATTTCTTCTCTTCTGACCCCTGCACTCTCAACCCTCTCCTCGCCTGGATCTCTCCTCCGCTCATCCCATCTCTCCGCTCACCCCTCCACTCTCTCCTCACCTGGGATCTCCTCCTCCTCCACTCATCCCATCTCTCGCTCCCCAGCCCGGTTCTACCCCAACACCTCCACCACCACCGACCACCCTCAACCCCACCACCACCACACCTGGATCTCCGTCTCGAGGTTGCGCAGGCGGCGCGACGCCGCTGCCAGCAGAGTCTCGAGCTCGAGCTGCAGCGTGTCCAGCTCCTCGGGGCCCACGCCGTCCTCGGCCGGGCGGCTCAGCACGGCCGTGTAGCGCGGGCACTGCCGCGTGTGCTCCACGGCGCGGAAATCGTGGAACTCCAGCGGGCACTCCTTGAGCTCGCTCATG
Source organism: Lethenteron reissneri (assembly GCF_015708825.2). Lineage (NCBI taxonomy): Eukaryota > Metazoa > Chordata > Hyperoartia > Petromyzontiformes > Petromyzontidae > Lethenteron > Lethenteron reissneri. The sequence continues at coordinate 12,985 of NW_026890715.1, read as the reverse complement.
GCGACCGCGGCTCCCCGCCCCCCACGTACGCCTTCAAGAGACACCACACACACAGGATCTTTATACCGTACTGGAGGAATCCGATGAGCTACGAAGCTTTTTTTTTTAGACAGACGCCCAGACGGCGCACTTAAACACCGGTTCCCACCACACAGCACAACACTCACAAGTCTCAGAAAACTCGCTCAGTTCACACACCACAGCACGGCTCCCCAAGTCCAGATCCTGCTCACTGGGATCCCAACCCCACAAGGCGGTCACAGAGACCCAGGGCCCACGCTCACCCAGACCCCAACCCCACAAGGAGGTCACCGAGACCCAGGGTCCACACTCACCCAGATCCCAACCCCACAAGGCGGTCACCGAGACCCAGGGTCCACACTCACCCAGATCCCAACTCCACAAGGTGGTCACAGAGACCCAGGGCCCACACTCACCCAGATCCCAACCCCACACTGTGGTCACAGGGACCCAGGGCCCACACTCACCCAGATCCCAACCCCACAAGGAGGTCACCGACCCAGGGTCCACACTCACCCAGATCCCAACCCCAAAAGGCGGTCACCGAGACCCAGGGTCCACACTCACCCAGATCCCAACTCCACAAGGTGGTCACAGAGACCCAGGGCCCACACTCACCCAGATCCCAACCCCACACTGTGGTCACAGGGACCCAGGGCCCACACTCACCCAGATCCCAACTCCACAAGGCGGTCACCGAGACCCAGGGCCCACACTCACCCAGATCCCAACTCCACACTGCGGTCACAGGGACCCAGGGCCCACACTCACCCAGATCCCAACCCCACACTGTGGTCACAGAGACCCAGGGCCCACGCTCACCCAGATCCCAACTCCACAAGGAGGTCACAGGGACCCAGGGCCCACGCTCACCCAGATCCCAACCACACAAGGCGGTCACAGGGACCCAGGGCCCACGCTCACCCAGATCCCAACTCCACAAGGAGGTCACAGGGACCCAGGGCCCACGCTCACCCAGATCCCAACCCCACACTGTGGTCACAGAGACCCAGGGCCCACGCTCACCCAGATCCCAACTCCACAAGGAGGTCACAGGGACCCAGGGCCCACGCTCACCCAGATCCCAACTCCACAAGGCGGTCACAGAGACCCAGGGCCCACGCTCACCCAGATCCCAACCCCACACTGTGGTCACAGGGACCCAGGGCCCACGCTCACCCAGATCCCAACCCCACAAGGAGGTCACAGAGACCCAGGGCCCACGCTCACCCAGATCCCAACCACACAAGGCGGTCACAGAGACCCAGGGCCCACACTCACCCAGATCCCAACCCCACAAGGTGGTCACAGAGACCCAGGGCCCACGCTCACCCAGATCCCAACCCCACAAGGTGGTCACAGGGACCCAGGGCCCACACTCACCCAGATCCCAACCCCACAAGGTGGCCACAGAGACCCAGGGCCCACGCTCACCCAGATCCCAACTCCACAAGGCGGTCACAGAGACCCAGGGCCCACGCTCACCCAGATCCCAACCCCACAAGGAGGTCACAGAGACCCAGGGACCACACTCACCCAGATCCCAACCCCACAAGGTGGCCACAGAGACCCAGGGCCCACGCTCACCCAGATCCCAACTCCACAAGGTGGTCACATGGACCCAGGGCCCACGCTCACCCAGATCCCAACTCCACACCGTGGCCACAGAGACCCAGGGCCCACACTCACAGGGACCCAGGGCCCACGCTCACCCGGCCCGCAGTCCCCACTGCCCGCGGTCCCCTCTCGCTCTGCCTCTCGGCCGCTTTCTTTCCGCGCGCGCCACAGCCAATCGCAGCCGCCTCCGCGTGTCACGTGCCGCCCATTGAGCCAATCGAAGGTGGGGTTTGTTAATCCGTATTACGTTTTCAAATACGCGGTTGGGTCGTGCAGCCGGTCACGCGGTGCGATTGGACCAATAGCGTTCGCGAATGGGGGCGGGTTTCGCCTTATACGGGGTATGTTTTTAAAATACGCGGCGTTCCCCATTACACGCATAGGGGGGGCGCCTAAAGTAAAGTGTGCCGCTTTAATTACAAACAGATAATTTCTCATTTTACGCCATCGCTGTGCAACTACATGGTTTACAGTTAATTTACAAGAGTAAAGCAGAAGCCACCAGATAGACATGTCTGAATTCAGCAACAATTGTTGGTAATTGTAGGAATATAAACAATTGTAGGGATTCTACCCCCCCCCCGGCGCCAGGGCAAAGTGGTTCGGTCCGTGCCTCGTGGGGGGGGGGGGGGGTCAATCAATCAGGCGGGGCGCGCATGCGCAGTGAGCGCGCGGCACGGGAGGAGACGGAACGCAGCCATGGTGAGGGCGCGGCGGGGCCGCTTCGGGTCGTTTCGTGCGTTTCGTGGGCGATAAATCGCCCCCGGTCGGGGCTGCGAGGGCCACCGGCCACGGCCCGGGGCTCGGTGGCGCGGGGCTCGGTGGCGAACTGGCGGACTGCGCGGCCTCGTCCCCGCAGTCGTGGAGCCGTGGGAGCGGCGCGCGGGCGCGGCCGCGATTTTAGCTTCCGCGTTCCGCTGCGTTCACTACGAGAGTAGTGGTGGTGTAGTGCACTACCAGTGGTGGTGGTGGTGTAGTGCACTACTAGTGTGGTGGTGGTGTAGTGCACTACTAGAGTGGTGGTGTAGTGCACTACCAGTGGTGGTGGTGGTGTAGTGCACTACTAGAGTGGTGGTGTAGTGCACTACCAGTGGTGGTGGTGGTGTAGTGCACTACCAGTGGTGGTGGTGGTGTAGTGCACTACTAGAGTGGTGGTGTAGTGCACTACCAGTGGTGGTGGTGTAGTGCACTACCAGTGGTGGTGTAGTGCACTACGAGAGTTCTGATGGTGTAGTGCACTACCAGTGGTGGTGGTGTAGTGCACTACGAGAGTGGTGGTGTAGTGCACTACCGTGGTGGTGGTGTAGTGCACTACCAGGGTGGTGGTGTAGTGCACTACCAGTGTGGTGGTGGTGTAGTGCACTACCAGTGTGGTGGTGTAGTGCACTACCAGTGGTGGTGGTGTAGTGCATTACGTGTGGTGGTGCTGTAGTTCACTACGAGAGTGGTGGTGGTGTAGTTCACTACGAGAGTGGTGGTGGTGTAGTGCACTACTAGTGTGGTGGTGTAGTGCACTACTAGTGTGGTGGTGTAGTGCACTACGTGTGGTGGTGCTGTAGTTCACTACGAGAGTGGTGGTGGTGTAGTGCACTACCAGTGTGGTGGTGGTGTAGTGCACTACCAGTGTGGTGGTGTAGTGCACTCCATTGTGGTGGTGTAGTGCACTACCAGTGGTGGTGGTGTAGTGCACTTCCAGTGGTGGTGGTGTAGTGCACTTCCAGTGGTGGTGGTGTGCACTGCGAGGGTGGTGGTGGTGGTGGTGTAGTGCACTTCCAGTGGTGGTGGTGTAGTGCACTACCAGTGTGGTGATAGTGTAGTGCACTACGAGAGTGGTGGTGGTGTAGTGCACTACCAGTGGTGGTGGTGTAGTGCACTACGAGAGTGGCGCTGTTATCAAGTGCCCGCTACATCGTCCCGGGTAGCCGCTCGAGCCGAGGCGGCGCGTGATTCGTGCGGCGGCGATTGTGGGTCTCCAGTGCAGGAGCGGATGTCGGTGTTCCGAGTGGTCGCTGCCTCTGGCCACATCGCCACTGCGTCATCGGAAACTGAGAGAGATTAGAGTTTGGTTGGGTCGTGCTTGCAATTCCATACCTGTCAACCCCTTATTACAGACTATGTCAGACTTGATTGGTCACACTTATAAATATCAACGTTTATCCTACAAAGTCCCATCACAAGATATAAACACACAAATAGGCAAATATATATATATTGCCAGTATTGAAACAGCTATGCCGTATGGACCTAAACTAAATTTCCCTGTACAAGAATACGAGTAAACCATAATATGGCTTGACAGATATACAATTCAGCCCGTTATCCCTCCTGGGGTCGATAAAACAACATAAGCAATCTTTGGGTATCGTCAACAGTGCGTTTCCCACGTGATAGACTCACGGCCCGCTATCAGGGAATGTAATATTTTCGCTTTTTTAACGCGTTCAGTGCTGTGGAATGGGTGACCACCAAAGAGTAACAGACAGCCGCTGCTGCTACTGCTGTGGGTGGCCCTGTGGGGGCGACACGATCTGCAGAGGACGGCGCATCAAACCCATTTAGTTTAAGTTAGTTTGATGTAACCAGGTGGGAAGGTGAACAAGAGGCGTGAGATGAGTCTCATTTGCAAGAGCTATCCCGGGGGCATTAGTCTGACGATTTCCGCAAATTGCTGAATCCCATTTGAGTAATGTGTGGGCGATTTTGGAATTTGTCAAATGTGTACACGTTAGATATTTAACGCTTACGATTGGCATCAGGGGGTGTGGTTTGGTGGGGGTCCTTAACGTCCAATGTGAAGCATGCTGCTCCGGCTATTATTATACCCGCAGTATTAATCAGGGCGGCCGCTGCATTAAAAACTACCAACCTCTGCAACAAGCAGCGAACGCCTATTGCCACAAGGACATGCCGCCGGCCCCCACGCTACTCCACGATACACTACTTGTTTAAAACCATCTGAGAGCCAGCTGAGTGGTCAAGTCAATGGTTGCATTGTACGTCTTATGATGCGCACGTGCCCACGTTCCCCCTGCCTTTAAATCTGCACTGACCGGCAATGTGGGGGGGGGGGGAAGTATGGTCAAATAACCCGTGCTGTGCGGCACGCCGCGTCGAGGAGGCTGTCCATGTGTGTAGTGTAAAGGAGACGGTATTTTGAAAATGCAAAAACTTTTGTCAATAAACAGTGTGGCCTTCGAAGTAATAAACAGCAGTAGGTGACGTGTCAAGCAGTGGCCCTGCACCGCACGTAGGCCACAGGTAGCGTCTCACCTCTCCCCGTTGCCTACTACATATATACATATTCCTTATAAGGCAGTGTTATTACCTTGCTGGCTTTGTCAAGGAGTGCACGAACCATCACGCAAACGCCAGAACAGAGGTCGCGACCGAGTACCCGATACCCGTACCCTACCCGATACCCAGCTACCCGTACCCAGCCGGGTACGGGTACCCGTTTGCGACCCTGGTGCGGCTGGGTACGAGTAAGGAATCAAAACCCGTTTGCGACCTCTGTGCCAGAATCATCCTTGGATAACAAATCGAAGAAAGACGGTGGGGTCACTGCATCGTGCGGCGCTTTCGGATGCCCTTATTCAGCAGTCTGGAATGGTCTTCCGATATTAGGAAGCCACTGGAGCTATGCACTTTTCAATCTACATTGAAAGCTAATTTATTTATTACTGCTTTTTGTTTAGTTTGTTATCCTTCCCCCGCACCTTCGATTAGCGTGGTTGGCTACGTACGGTGCGAAATAAGTTCAACATACAGTATATGCATACAAACCCTAGGCGCAGTCAATACAGTTTTGACACAGTCAATTATCAGATTGTGCAGAGACCTGATAAATGACTTTCCCGATGGTACCCCCAATGATTTGAGGGTCTAAGACGGGAAGCACAAGGACCTTACAAACACGGAACTCCTCTCTAACTTCCTAATAAGCGGCTGAACTGCCCTCTTTAAATGCCCACGCAAAAGCGACGTTACGAAGCGTTGGGGCTGATGTGATATGTCCACATCTTAACCGCATCCCCACTCGGTTGGCTGATTGGGTGGGTGCCCCTGTGGTCGAGGTGAGTGGCAGCAGTGATGAATACCACGACGAGGTCCCGGAGTTTACGTATCTTGGAGCCACTTTAAGCCGTTGGTTCCACCCAATATCAACAGGGAGAGCGACGCTTTGCTCACCCCACCGGCAGTGTGGCGTTTGAACGTAGTATGGATGGGATGTAACAGGCTGGTTGAATGAACGCTCAACATAGGAGGAAGAATTAACAGGGTAAATATATATGAAGATTGACCATGATAATAGCTATAGAAGGGTGATAAGGAAACGACTGTACGTCGGTGAGCGAGTGATGGGAGCATATCGGTGAGTGTCGGATCATCAATTTACTCGGTATACACAAACCATTCGCTGAGACCTGAAATAAACTTGGGAGGACCCTCGTAAAAAAAAGTCATGAGTCTCAGTGAGGCTGTCCTGACCAAAATAAAATTACGTAATAGTCAACAATAGCGCTTTCTGCCTGTGTGCGCGTGCGCCTTGATGCACGCGTGCGTGTGTGTGGTACAGACGGCGACTCTGCGGCCCTACCTGAATGCGGTGCGTGCCACGCTACAGGCCACACTCTGCCTGGAGAACTTCTCCTCGCAAGTCGTGGAGCGGCACAACAAGCCCGAGGTGGAAGTGAGGTACGTGGTCCCTCCTGCTCCCTCCCTCTTGCTCCCTCCTTCCTGCTGCCTCTCATGCTCCCTCCTGCTCCCTGCTCCTGCTCCCTCCTGCTCCCTCTCTCCTGCTCCCTCCTGCTCCTCCTCCCTCCCTCTTGCTCCCTCCTCCCTCCCTCCCTGGGTTTCCTCATGCTCCCTCCCTCCTGGTCGCCCGTGCTCCCTCCCTCCTGCTCCCTCCCTCTTGCTCCCTCTTGCTCCCTCCTGCCTCCCTGCGGTTTCCTCATGCTCCCTCCCTCCACCTGCTCTTCTTACCTCTTCCACCTGGACTGGAAGCTGCAGCACTGAGTTCAATGAATTTATTTAAACAACGTTGTCAGAGGCAGTGCTATAAGAGGTATGCCTGCACTGAGGTGGCTAGATTGAGATGCCTATGCTGAGGTGGCTATGCTCGGGTGGCTTTCCTGCGTTGCCTATACTGATGTGGCTATGCTGAGATGACTATCTTAGTGGCTGTACTCAGGTGGCTATGCTGAGGTGGTCAGACTGAGATGGCTATGCCGAAATAACTAGACTGAGGTGGCTAAACTAAGTAAAAAATATAATTTGAACATCCATATTATTAAATAGGCGCTGGGAATGGGTACATACAAAATAAACACGATTCAGGATATCTTATTTTGGAATGTAGTTCATAAATACATTGATTAGAGAACACACGCAGGTTAATGATGTCATCCAAACTCTTAATAAAGGGTGAGTGGATGTGGGCAGGATGTGTCATGGCTAAAAAGAATGGTGGTGGACAGCGGTGAATGACGGAGTGGCTCCCCCGGGATGGAACGTCCACCGAGGAGATGGAGTGATGAAATCCTTTCGTGTGCACACGATGGATGGATTTATTGTCTTTGCGGGATCGTGAGAGGCAGCAACGGCTTGAGAGGATTTCATCCGGCAGTAGATTGAGCACGACTGACGATGAGTTGGGACGGGCAGAGGTTTTTAATCGGCAAGATAAAGTGGGTCAAGGAAGAGAGGTTACGTCCAAATTAGAAATCGTTTGCCAACATGGGAGGACGATCGCGTTCACCCGGGGCTCTCGTCACCAGACGGGGAAGAGACTTGGCCAGGAATGGGAATGGCCGGAGAGCGCCTGCGAGTCGTCGAGCGAGTTGCCTGCGTGCTCTGACTTGTCATTGTTGCCGGGGCGCTCGGTCACACGATCGGGTCGTGCGCTCGTGATAACTTCGACTTGGGCCCGCCGCCAGCGCCGCAACAAGCGGTGGCGCTTGGCGCAGGTGAAGCGTGCAGCGTCGCACCGCCAGTCCCCGCCCCCAGCGACCCCCGAGAGCCCGGGAAGCCTGTTGCGCGTTACAAGCTAAAATTATACTCTTAGGTTTTTTTGGTAAAGTCACGTAGGTAAAATATTATAATAAAATAATACTGTATCAAAACTTGATACAGTAAATTTGGCTGTGATGGTCCTACCTGAAGACGGAGACTTGTTTCCACCGAAACGTCGTGATTATATTTAGTTATTTTCATTTATTATTATTATTTTTTATTATTATTTTTACCTACGTGACTTTACCGACAAAACCTAAGAGTATGAATCCTTGCAGTCACGAAAGCTTCAAATCTAGAATTAAGCTAAAATAAATATTATTCCAAGTTCACACCACTGTATATCTATTAAAGTAACAAATAAGCAGATAGTTCCACCTCCTTCACGCGTCTGGGAGAGCTTTAATCCAGTTGGAATTGGTTCAACGCGAAACAACTGTGGGCCATTTTGAGAATTCATTGTCTCCAAATATGCTTGAACCAATGCTGGTGAACTGCCAGATGTTTATAGACAGGGGACCCTCTCCATTAGATGTGGGTCCTCATGTACATTCTGGAGTTGCACCGCAGATAGATTCAATAAACTTGCACCGTTGAAGGACGTGTGGATTAGCCTTGTTCAGTCGTAGATGCTGGTCACGTTCCTGAAGTCATAGAACACAGGGAGCCAGCACTTATAACTATGCAACTGCTCCATAATATTGGTCGCGAAAGCCTACGTGTTAAACTATTCAACTACTGTTTAACCTATGTTTTATTTTACCAAGGAAGGCCCACTGAGCTATTTATATCTTTTTCCGAAGTGACCTGGCCACAAATGATTGCTTAACGAAGTGGGTTCTCACGTGGAAATTTATAGCAGCCAAATAATCAAAACGCCTATTGATACTAAATGTAGAGGGAAAAACTGGATGACCCGGATAAAAAGCCACAGGAAGAGAGACATGCAAAATCAATATACACAGGCTTCAGGGCCTGGATCGAACCCACAACCTCCTGTATATCAGGCAAGAGCGGTAACATCTCGCCACCGCAGAGCTTCTGATCATGGACGAACTGTCGTGTACACATGTATACTGCTGGTGGTCAGAAGTGGCGAGCGGAGTGAGGAGACTCGCACCGTTGTGTGAACGGACCTCGTGCTGGCTGTCAGACCCCACAGCTCCCGAAATACAGACAACACACAACGGTGAATACAGGGAAAGCCCGGCAACGTTGCTCAGTGGGGAGAAACAGCAGCTCCACGTCAAGGTTTCACCTCCTGGTTGGAGGTTGATTTGGCCCATCATACTTCGGGATGTGGAATTTCCACCAGTGGCTCAGGGCTGTGAAGCAGAGATGAGCACCAATGGCTCAATGTTCATCTGAGGAGCAGGAAATCACCCTGACAGAGCGAGAGTTTTATCTCACCGTAAGCGGGTGACGGCACTTTGCCGAACCGCACCACGTGGACCCTCGCGCGCGTTAACGGCCGCCGTCCCCGTGCTGCCCCGAGCAGGAGCGGCAAGGAGCTGCTGCTGCAGCCCGTGATGATCAGCCGCAACGAGAAGGAGAAGGTCCTCATCGAGGGCTCCATCAACTCCGTGCGCATCAGCATCTCCGTGAAGCAGGTACCGCTCGGGGGCTCGCGCGCACGCACCCGGCCCCCGCGTTGGCCTCGCGTTCAAATGCGCACCCCGTGTCCCGTGCGGGCCCTGACACGCACCTTGCTCCCGCCCCCCGCCACTCTCCCCAGGCCGATGAGATCGAGAAGATTTTGTGCCACAAGTTCATGCGCTTCATGATGATGCGGGCGGAGAACTTCTTCATTCTACGGCGCAAACCTGTGGAGGTAACCCCTCACCGCTCGCCGCCCCCTCACCACTCGCCCCCATCCTCGCCTCTCACCTCCCCGCATCTCCTCGCCCTCAAACACACGTCTCAGCTTCCTCACCCCTCTCCAAAACCTCTAAACTAACTAAACTAAACTTTTTATTTCACCAGGTAAGGCCCCTACTGAGCTATGTAGCTCTTTTTCAGAAGCAATCCTGGCCACCACAAATGATGGCTCGGCGAAAGTGGCTTGTCGTCGCATGGGAATTGACAGCAGCCAAATACTCTCAACGCGTGGTGACGTTGATTGTAAAATGTGGAGGGAAAAAACCGGAGGACCCGGAAAAAACTCCACGCGACCGCGGGGAGAGAGACACGCAAACTCCAAATATACAGCAGCAGGCGTCACGGTCGGGATAGAACCCGCGACCCTCTGCATACCCGGAGAGGTGGTTAACATCTCCTAGCCACCATGGTGCCCTCCTCACCCCTCTAACCCTCCCTGCCTAACCTCTTAGCCCTCACTTTAGTCGTCACACTTCACCCCCCTGTGTCACCCTTTTCTCTTAATTCCTCAACCTTATTCCCGTGTCTCACCTATTCACCTGTGGCATAGGGGTGTGTGTGTGTGTCTGTATTTACAGCTCGTGAGAGATTGAGCTGGTAGTGCGTGGTGTCACACAGTGTTAGTGCTGTGCGTGTTGTGTTTATGGCGGAGTGCACACACGACGGCGCGTGTGGTGGTGTGCGACCGACTTGGAAGCGAATTTGCTGCTCCGACGAGCACTTACGCGGCGCTCGCATCCTGCATGAAGCCCCTAGACCAGTGCTGGAAACTCCACATTTCTACGGTGGGGCTGAGACTGTATCGGACAACCGCTGTTGACTCCCCCACGTAATCGGTACTCGTTTACAGTCAAGCCGCAGTTCCTCCATGACTTGAAAACTCGCATCCGTTTCCCCATTTTCTTAAAGAACCAAAACCTTGGACCATCGTCATTTTCTAATAACTATCGGCCTATATCAATGCTGCCATTTTTTTAAAGCAAAAAAAAACTCGTTGACAGACTACAGATGCAGGAACATCTGTAGTCTGGAAGACTTGTTGACAATCAACCGGTCTGGAATTCTACCCCCCTTTATAGCACTGAGACACAGTGTGCCGTGTGGCATGTGCAGTGTCACGTAGACGATGTGCGCTGTACGCTGTGCGCTGTACGGTGTGTCCTGTACGCTGTGCGCTGTACGCTGTACGGTGTGCCATGTGCGATGTACGGTGTGCCTTGTACGCTGTGCCGTGTGCGATGTGCCGTGTGCGGTGTACACTTACACCTGCTACATCGAAAACGGCGTCTTCCCCCCCTCCCCGCTTTTGTGGGCGCTGCGCAGGGCTACGACATCAGCTTCCTCATCACCAACTTCCACACGGAGCAGATACAAGCACAAGCTGGTGGACTTCCTCATCAACTTCATGGAGGAGATCGACAAAGAGATCAGCGAGATGAAGCTGTCCGTCAACGCCCGCGCTCGCATAGTGGCCGAGGAGTTCCTAAAAAACGTGAGGCTATCACCGAGACCCCTCACTGAGACTCACCATCACCGAGACTCATCACAGAGAGACTCACCACCTCAGAGACTCACCATCACTGAGACTCACCATCACAGAGACTCACCATCACTCAGACTCACCATCACAGAGACTCACCACCACAGAGACTCACCATCACAGAGACTCACCATCACTGAGACTCGCCACCACTGAGACTCACCACCACTGAGACTCACCACCACTGAGACTCACCACCACTGAGACTCACCACCGCTGAGACTCACCACCGCTGAGACTCACCACCACAGAGACTCACCATCACAGAGACTCACCAACACTGAGACTCACCATCACTGAGACTCACCACCACTGAGACTCACCACCACTGAGACTCACCACCACTGAGACTCACCACCACTGAGACTCACCACCACAGAGACTCACACCACTGAGACTCACCATCACTGAGACTCACCACCACTGAGACTCACCACCACTGAGACTCACCACCACTGAGACTCACCACCACAGAGACTCACCATCACAGAGACTCACCACCACAGAGACTCACCACCACAGAGACTCACCATCACAGAGACACCACCACAGAGACTCACCACCACAGAGACTCACCATCACTCAGAGACACCACCACAGAGACTCACCACCACAGAGACTCACCACCACTGAGACTCACCACCACTGAGACTCACCACCACTGAGACTCACCACCACTGAGACTCACCACCACTGAGACTCACCACCACTGAGACTCACCACCACAGAGACTCACCACCACAGAGACTCACCACCACAGAGACTCACCACCACTGAGACTCACCATCACAGAGACTCACCACCACAGAGACTCACCACCACTGAGACTCACCACCACTGAGACTCACCACCACTGAGACTCACCACCACTGAGACTCACCACCACTGAGACTCACCACCACAGAGACTCACCACCACTGAGACTCACCACCACTGAGACTCACCACCACAGAGACTCACCACCACAGAGACTCACCACCACTGAGACTCACCATCACAGAGACTCACCACCACAGAGACTCACCACCACTGAGACTCACCACCACTGAGACTCACCACCACAGAGACTCACCACCACAGAGACTCACCACCACAGAGACTCACCACCACTGAGACTCACCACCACTGAGACTCACCACCACTGAGACTCACCACCACAGAGACTCACCACCACAGAGACTCACCACCACAGAGACTCACCACCACGGAGACTCACCACACAGAGACTCACCACCACAGAGACTCACCACCACAGACTCACCACCACTGAGACTCACCACCACTGAGACTCACCACCACTGAGACTCACCACCACAGAGACTCACCACCACTGAGACTCACCACCACTGAGACTCACACCACAGAGACTCACCACCACGAGACTCACCACCACTGAGACTCACCACACAGAGACTCACCACCACAGAGACTCACCACCACAGAGACTCACCACCACTGAGACTCACCACCACAGAGACTCACCACCACAGAGACTCACCACCACAGAGACTCACCACCACAGAGACTCACCACCACTGAGACTCCCACCACTGAGACTCACCACCACTGAGACTCACCACCACTGAGACTCACCACCACAGAGACTCACCGCCACTGAGACTCACCACCACTGAGACTCACCACCACTGAGACTCACCACCACTCAGACTCACCATCACAGAGACTCACCACCACAGAGACTCTCCATCACTGAGACTCACCATCACAGAGACTCACCATCACTGAGACTCGCCACCACTGAGACTCACCACCACACTGAGACTCACCACCACTGAGACTCACCACCACTGAGACTCACCACCGCTGAGACTCACCACCGCTGAGACTCACCACCACAGAGACTCACCATCACAGAGACTCACCAACACTGAGACTCACCATCACTGAGACTCACCA
>NW_026890714.1:15000-27567 GCF_015708825.2 Lethenteron reissneri | reverse complement strand
CAATCATTGTCACCACCAACACCACCGTCCGTCATTGTTACCACCACAATCATTGTCACCACCAACACCACCCACCACCGTCACCGTCATTGTTACCACCACAATCATTGTCACCACAACACCACCACCGCACCACCGCACCCACCGTCACCACCGTCATTGTTACCACCACAATCATTGTCACCACCACCAACACCACCACCACCACCGTCACCACCGTCATTGTTACCACCACAATCATTGTCACCACCACCACCACCGTCATTGTTACCACCACAATCATTGTCACCACCACCAACACCACCACCACCACCACCACCGTCACCGTCATTGTTACCACCACAATCATTGTCACCACCACCACCGTCACCGTCATTGTTACCACCACAATCATTGTCACCACCAACACCATCGTCATGTCACTGCCAATCGCCATTCGCCAATAAGTGGCGGTGATGTCACCACGACGGAGCTTGTGCCAGGCTGTGTGCACGTGAAGCGTCGGCAGAAGGTCACGGGGCAGACCCGCAGGTGCCACGGGTCGACTGACCGAGATGACCGAGATGACTGGCTGATGCACCACCTGTGCCCCCTACTGTGCCAACTTGCTGTGCTTTAGCCACCCGGCGCTCCGCTCGTTGTTGTGAGCGTCCGCTCCTTCCTCCGCCCTCCGTTGTTGTTGGAGGGCGACTGCCTCCGACTGCCCAGTAGCGTCCTTCACCGAGCCTCCTCCACAGAGGCCGATCTTGACCACCGCTGGTACCGGTCATCGGCAAGTCCACTCAGCTCCACGTCCTCCTGTACCACATCACTTCATCTCTTCTCTAGCCCGTGCCGCGCCCTTTAAGCACCCCCGATCCGTTCGAACCTCCTTTGCCAGTAGCAAAATATAATTGTTTTTTTACCCCTTTATCTGGCAACTGGCAAATGGGGTTGCAATGGTGTAAATGCTGTACCCCCGAGCTCTGATACTCTGATGGTGCATTGTCTTTGAGGTTGTGCGCCTTTTGCGTCGTCTGGTCCAACCCATGTGAGACTAGGCTCTAAGAAAAGCTGTCTTGGGTGTGGACCAAATCAATGTCAAGGACAGTGCATACAGTATCAGAGTTGTGGTTTTGTTTGCATTCCGACCGCAGGTATTGTGGTCCATGCAAACATGACTCCTTGTAAAAAAGGTGTCAGTTTTGTTTCCAGATAAAAGGGTAAAATAAATCAATTATCACCCTCTATCCGGCCAAACCAAAGCGGTTATAGGCATGCAGTGGCTGGGCATGTGGGCTACATGGCCCAGCCAACGCAGCCTTGCCTGCCGGAGGAGCTCAATGGGACTTTGTCAAGATCTTTCAAGGATTTGTGAGCTCCTCACACAATCCAGCCTGTTGGTTAAACTCAGAATGGATTGGAGGCAGGCCAGCCTGAAATATTTCTAAGCAGATAGGGGGGTGGGGGGGGGTCCATGTTTTGCAAGCGTAGAGGGCATGACCATGGCCAAGAAGACCCGAAGCTTTGTGTGGAGCAACAGACCAGGTAGCTTCCGCAAAGCATGGTGCAGTCGATGCAAAGATAATGCCACTCGATTGATTGAGAACTCTTCTGCCACAGAGCTGGTCATAGCACACTGCCCAGCTACGGGAAACTCTCCACAACTGCCCCATTCACCAATTGAGAGTTGTGAGAGTGTCCGATGGTACAAAATACCCAGGCGGGTGCTTAGTTTGGTGGGGCTGTAAGGGGGGAGGCAAGGCCCCACCCTCTCAGTGGCACGCTCCAGTTTCAGCCAGCAGCATAAACGTGGTTGAGCAATACGGAGCCATCCCTTGACCGCAACCCGGGCAGGTGGCAAGATGCAGCAGCAACGTTGAACAATACAACCCCTAAATTTCGATTTAAAGCTTCTTTCGTGACTGCAGGGATTCATCTTCTTGGTTATTTCGGTAAAGTCGTCACGTAGAAGGGAAGTAATAAAATAATACAAATAAACACAATAAAATAATTCTCAACGACGTTTTCGGCCACAACGCAAGCAGCCGTCCTCAGGTGGAGAACAGTCTGTACGGTAAAGTTACGAAGAATGGAAGTAATAAAATATACAAATAAAACACAATAAATAATTCTCACGACGTTTCGGCCACAACGCAGCAGCCGTCCTCAGGTGAGAACAGGTCTGTCGGTAAAGTTACGAAGAATGGAAGTAATAAAATAATACAAATAAAACACAATAAATAATTCTCACGACGTTTCGGCCACAACGCAAGCAGCCGTCCTCAAGGTGAAACCGGGTCCGTCGAGGCGACAGCGTCTGAAATACAACCCCTAGACAACCAAGCCCAACTATATACATGTGCAGCATTTCACAAAGGGGGTGATGTAATGAGAGCCTACGTCGGATTCACGTGGCGATCGGCTTTGCCGGTCCCCGCTCTCAGCCAATGGGGGGAGAGCCTGGGAGCATGGCCCCGGCGTGATCACGGGATGTCAGCCAGGTGATTGGTTCGCTGGTCTTGGCCTCAGCCAATGGGAAGACAAGTCGGGGCCTGGTCCCGGGAGTTGATGGGGGGGATCTGGAACATTCGGGCGCAGGCTGTTGAGGATTGGCTGGAGGGTACCACGTGACCCAGGCGTTAAATAATGAGAGAGAGGAGAGACAACGGGGTCAGACACGGAACTAAGAGAGGGAGAGAGAGGGGCCACGCGCGAGTGGGGCTCCGGGTGCCACTTGGCGGGGGGTCTCTGGTGTCTGTCTGCCCGCTTCCCGTTGCCTGCCAGCAACGGGGAGTGGTTGTGAGCTGCAAGAGTGAAATAAAAGGACCGATTCCACAAGCCGTCTCCAGCGTGTTATTACAAAACGATACTTTTTCCCGTAACAGGACCCTGCGGGGTGGGCTGGTAGGAAACGAGTAACCAAAGAATATAAACATAATGTATTATTACACTTGTTTAGCCAGGAAAGCCTCACTGAGTGTAAAAGGTTTTTGTAGGGTCCTGCCAAGTGTTTGCAGTAGGGGGCGATGTTGCTACACCTAATCGGACGATACGAAGGGAGAGTTTGAGGCCTACTTCTAGGCTTTAGGCCTAGCTGTAGGCTTTAGGCCGCTGTGAGTTAATTTTAAATTGAAATGTTTTAATTGTTAATGTAAAAGCTTAAATGTAAATGTTTCTATTTAAAAACATCAGGGAATGTAACATTGTGAAACATTAACTCCCTTTCACCACACGCGGGGGTACGATACGAAGGGAGAGTTTTGAGGCCTAGTTCTAGGCTTTAGGCCTAGCTGTAGGCTTTAGGCCGCTGTGAGTTTAATTTTCCCGTAAAAAAAACATTCCTCACGACAATCCTAACCGCCCGCATCGCTCACCCGCCGGCCCGCTTCGTTGTTGTGCAGTTCCATCAGGAGGAACTTCGACAAAGACTTGCGTCGCCCTCCTTGCCTCCAGCGGTCTTTGACGCCCGCGTCCAAGAACAACTTGGCGAAATGGCGTCCGTATTTGACGTTGTCTCCCGGGAAGCAACCAGGGTTGGTAGGTCCACGTGCAGTTTTGCCGGATCACCTCCGACGTGTTGCAGGGCGCGCGCCACGGCGTGCACCACGCCGGCGGCGGTGAGGGCGGAGAAGAAGGCGGCCTCGCGAGAGCCTGCGGCCCCCCCACCCCCCCACCCACAAAACAATTTGATCATTTGTCTATAAGGGAGGTTGTTTGTTTTTCTGGCGTAGATCGCCGAAATAGAAACGTCACCTCAACAACTCTTGGAACTCCCAGTTCAAACCAGTCTACACAACAAAGACTCATTCTTAGCAACGATTCAGCCGCACCACCTCTACATAACAAAAGGCGCAGTCCCATTTACACGCATCTTACATCAGCCGCACCTTAACAACTCTTGAAACCTCCCGGTTCAACCAGTCTACACAACAAGACTCATTCCTAGCAACGATTTCAGCCGCACCACCTCTACATAACAAAAGGCTCAGTCCCATTCACAGCAGCCGCACCTTTACATCAGCCGCACCTTAACAACTCTTGGAACCTCCCAGTTCAACCATTCTACACAACAAAGACTCATTCTTGGCAACGATTTCAGCCGCACCACTTTTACATAACAAAAGGGCTCAGTCCCATTTAGACGCACCTTTAAAATCATCCGCACCTTAGTTTAACACAACAAAGGCTCATTCCTAACAGCGTGCTTCAGCCGCACCGAACCTCACAACAATAATATTCAGGGCCTACCTTAGCTCCTCCCACCCTCAACCAGTATATATACACAAGGACTGTGTTCTTGGAATTTCCCTCACTTGATACAGCTGTCGTGCTGTGACGGTTCCATCTGAACCTAACCCTAATCTAGATTTGAAGCTTTCGTGACTGCAAGGATTCATATTCTTAGGTTTTTTTCGGTAAAGTCACCAATGTAGGTAAAACATTAAAAAGTAATAAAAGTAAAATAAAATAAAAATCACGACGTTTTGGAGGCAACACAAGTCTCCGTCACAGCCAGATTTGCTGCATCAAGTGAGGCAATCTTGAATCATTGCCTCACTTGATGCAGCAAATCTGGCTGTGACGGTTCCACCTGAAGACGGAAGCTTGTGTTGCCTCCGAAACGTCGGGATTTTTATTTTATTTTACTTTTATTAATTTTAATGTTTTACCTACACAGTGACTTTACCGAAAAAAACCTAAGAATACTAACCCTAAGCCTAACGCGCTCGTTACCCTGGTACAGCACTGACCTGTTGCCGTGTGTTGGAAAGTAAATTCCTCCGCCACATTTACAACGCGGGTCTCGCGATCTTTCGCCGAGGGGACAACAACCGCCGTCACGGGCGATAGCCACGATTGTAAAGAAATTGTCCTTCGGTCTTCAAGAGGGATTGGCCACATTCTATTTAAGCGACACTCTAAACCAGCGGTCGGGAACCTATGGCTCGCGAGCCATATATGGCTCTTCCAGTGACGACATATGGCTCCCAGGCAATTTTGAGTTGAAAAAAGAAAAAAAATCAGTTTGGAACTGATTTTAAAATACTTGTGATATTTGCTTAATAATAGTGTGTCATTTTAAAGTAAACAGAAATTAGTTTTGAAGATAAATTTCACGGGCCGCGCCTGCACGAAGCTCAACCTCACCACGTATAACCGACTACAAGGCCATCAGCAAAACTATGCAGCACCAGACGTCGCATATAAAGTAAGACATTTTAATTTATCATACGTTAAAAATACTATATGGCTCTCAATGAAATATATATAGAAATATTTGGCTTTTATGGCTCTCCCAGTCAAAAGGTTCCCGACCCCTGCTCTAAACCAAACTGAATTGGCCGTGTCGATGGTGGCGGGTAGACACCGCAGCATTCACGTTGATGCGATCTAACACAAAACCTTGATGATGAGCAAGCACCTTGTGAGACACAAGACACGGCTTCATACCTGGGGACTGCCTGGGCCACACTTGGGCAGGTGACCCAACCCCAACTTGAAGGGGTCACCGTCGAACAGAGACGGTCCACCCGTTGGGTGCTTTCAGGACACATCACACTACGCACCGCACACTACTACAACTACTGTAGTGTGTAGTACACTACGCACTGCACACTACTACGCTACTGTAGTGTGTAGTACACTACGCACCGCACACTGCCACGCTACTGTAGTGTGTAGTACACTACGTACCGCACACTGATACGCTACTGTAGTGTGTAGTACACTATTGCACCGCACACTACTACGCTACTGTAGTGTGTAGTACACTACGCACCGCACACTGCCACGCTACTCTAGTGACGTAGAACGGCTCGCTACGGCGCCTGCCTAGCGCCCGTCGCTCAAACCCGCCCGTCACCGGCAGAGGCTCGAAGCCGCCTCTGACCCGGGCGACGATCTCCTTACCCGACCGAGCCAAAGGGACAGCCCGTCCTCCGTGCACTCTGACCTGGGCGACGATCTCCTTACCTGCCCGAGCCAAAGGGACCAGCCCGTCCTCCGTGCAACTCTGACCCGGGGCGACGATCTCCTTACCCGCCCCGAGCCAAAGGGGACCAGCCCGTCCTCCGTGCACTCTCACCCGGAGGCGACGATCTCCTTACCTGCCCGAGCCAAAGGGACCAGCCCGTCCTCCGTGCACGGCGCCTTGCGCTTGCGCTTCGCCTGGAACTGGTGCCGGTACTCGGCGATCGCCAGCCGCGCGCCGTCCACCACGAGCTTCGCGAAGTGCGGCTGCTGCCGGCAGACAGTGGCGCTGTGCGGGGGACAGCCCCGGGGCCACGCTGCACAGCAGCAGCGGACGCTGCGAGGGGTCCACTGCCGGGGGACCCACATTGCCAGCGACCTGCAGAGGAGGGGTGGGAGGTGGGGGGGGTCACGGTGGCTAGGAGATGTTGACTACCCTCGCCTGGTACGCAGGAGGTTGTGGGTTCGATCCAAACCCTGACGATGCCTGCTGCTGCTGCTGTATATTTGGAGTCTGTGTGTCTCTCTCTCATCATCGTCACGGTGGCTAGGGGATGTTAACTCTCTTGTCTGGTACGCAGGAAGTCGTGGGTTCTATCCAGACCCTGATACCTGCTGTATATTTGGAGTCTGTGTGTCTTTCTCTCTCATCATCACGGTGGCTAGGGGATGTTGACTACCTCGCCTGGTACACAGGAGGGTCGTGGGTTCGATCTAAACCCTGACGCCTGCTGCTGTATATTTGGAGTTTGTGTGTCTCTCTCATCATCACGGTGGCTAGGAGATGTTAACTACCTCGCCTGGTACGCAGGAGGTCGTGGTTCTATCCAAACCCTGATGCCGGCTGCTGTATATTTGGAGTTTGCGCGTCTCTCTCTCTCTCATCATCACGGTGGCTAGGGATGTTGACTACCTCGCCTGGTACGCAGGAGGTCGTGGGTTCGATCCCAACCCTGCCGCCTGCTGCTGCTGTATATTTGGAGTTTGCGTCTCTCTCTCATCATCGTGGTGGGCTAGATACATTTTTAATGACATTTATACATTTACGCGATCTAACCCCCCCCCGCAAAAAAACTCTTGTGGATGATATTGGTCACGAAAGCCCTGCCCGCTACCAGGGTGTACGGGGGGCGTGTGTGTGCAAGACGTTAGGTAAGGTTGCTCATAAATAAATAAACTCAGAAACGTGTCGCGCTCATCGCAGCAGCGGAGGAGTGACGAGGAAGACAGCGGCGCTTACCACCAGGCGGCGCTGGCGACTGCCCCCAGCTGTGCGAAGGCGCAGAGTCCCAGCAGCAGCAGCATCGGCGGCGGGGGAGACGGAACCCATCGGAGTTCTCACGGCCAGCGACTCTGTGCAGAAGAGAAGCGCAGCGGGGGTGACGATGTCAACACACCTCGCACGGTACGCAAGAGGTCGTGGGTTCCATCCCGACGATGCCCGCTGCTGCTGCTGCTGCTGTATATTGTGAGTTGTCATGTCTCACTCATCATCATCGTCATCATCACGGTGGCTGGGAGATGTTAACTTCCTCGCCTGGTGCGAGGGATCGAACCCACGAGTGCTTGTGTACCGGGCGAGGGAGTCAACATCTCACTCATCGTCATCATCACGGTGGCTGGGAGATGTTAACTTCCTCGCCTGGTACGAGGGATCGAACCCACGAGTGCTTGTGTACCAGGCGAGGGAGTCAACATCTCACTCATCATCGTCATCATCATCACGGTGACTGGGAGATGTTAACTTCCTCGCCTGGTACGAGGGATCGAACCCACGAGCGCTTGTGTACCGGGCGAGGGAGTCAACATCTCACCACCGTGGTCGTGATGAACTCCGACTGCTGATGTCTGTAGCCGACCGACCTTATAACCAGATGAATCCCTGCAGTCACGAAAGCTTTAAATAAAACAATTCTAAATTTAAATTTACGCATTTTGATGTGACGTCACATTTCTCAACCCCACCCCCCACCGTCACAAATGTCTGACCCCCCCCCACCCCCCAGGTACGTGACGTCATTTATGGACGGCCCCAAAGCCCCCGCGCCACAACCAAGAGCAGAACATGTGTGGAGATAATTCAGTGACGAAAACATTCTAGATTTGAAGCTTTCGTGACTGCAAGGATTCATATTCTTAGGTTTTTTCGGTAAAGTCACGTAGGCAAAACATTAAAATTAATAAAAGTAAAATAAAATAATTATTTTAAAATAAATATTATAATAATTATTTTAAAATAAATATTATTTTATTTTACTTTTATTAATAAAAAGTGTTACTACCTAATAGCTAGTGACTCAATAGTAGAGAAAGTGGGCTCTTAATACTCCACACAAACTTTGTATTTGTGACCAGCACACAAGCAGAGTGAACAATCCACTCCATTAACAACAGTGTGACATCAACATTGACCCTTAGTGGTAGAGTGTTACTGCCTAGTAGCTAGTGACTCACTAGTAGAGAAAGTGGCTCTTAATACTCCACACAAACTTTGTATTTGTGACCCAGCACACACAAGCAGAGTGAACAAACCCACTCCATTAACAACAGTGTGACAACAACAACATTGACCCTTAGTGGTAGAGTGTTACTTGCCTAGTAGCTAGTGACTCACTAGTAGAGAAAGTGGGATATTGTTAAGCTCCACAAATTCTAGATTTTAAGCTTTCGTGACTATAAGGATTCATAATCTGAGGTTAAAATCACGTAGGTATAAATAAATACTAAAATAAATTTAAAATAAATAAAAATTAATAAATTCTCCCCAAAAACTTTGCTTCTGTGACCCAGGACATTGATATTTATACATTTAACAATTTTAAAATAAAAAAGGACGCGGTGTGCATTTGTCTCATCCCTTCACGTAAAGTCCTGCTCACAAAAGCAAAGTTTGTACGGAATAATAATAATATCCATTAAATCTAATTTGTAGGCAATTTAACAACAACACGCAGCAACACTTGACTACGCAAGGCCAGACCTCGCGTCAGCTCGTGTGTTCTCGTTGTTGTTGAACCAATAAATATAGTTTAGATATGCAAGGAGACCCATGCACTGTATAGGTAAACCCACTCAAATAAACTCCTTTAAAAAATTGTAAAAAAAAATTAAATTAAATTTTTTTAATAAAATTTTTTTTTAATAAATTTTTTATTATTTTTTTACATTTTTTTATTGAAAGGTGGAAGTGGACGACGTTTCGACCACGAGCCTTGAGCGCGACACACAAGAGAGGAGAGGAATGAAGTTGAATAATAAAACTTTTACTTTCGACACTTGAGCTCCACGCTCACCGCGTGTTGACAAGTTCCCGCGTCAGTGGCGCCTGCTTCGTGCGCGAGGCGATTCCAGAGTTTAGGGACCGCGGCGTTCTTGATTCTCTCAAAGCAATATTTAAATAATAAGACGTCCATTAAAAAAATGTCATTGCTTTTAAAGAGACGCTCAATTGATTGACGCCGATTTTTATTGATTGCTTTATTAATTAATCCTTAATGTACTTATTTTTTTTTCGAGTGATGTTCACAAACGGAGGCAGGCGCGCCTGAGACGCGCGGCGCCTGATTGGTGTGCGAGCCGATTCCACAATTTAGGGACCGCGGCGTTTTCACCTTGCACAACAATTAACACGCCAATTTTAACACAGTGTGCAAAATGTTTAATTGATTAGACACCAGGAAGTAGACTAAACATTTTATTACAAGATATTGGCCACGACACTACAAAGGAATATCACGTGAAGTGAAAGCGTTGAAAAATATAAAGGGGCAGAAATTATTCCATCGAGAAAACAACATTTTTATTCAAACCCTGTACACATGCAACGTTGAGCCAATTTGGTAAACAGGTGTTCACACACAGCGTGGTAAACATATGTGTACACACACAGACACCCAAAGAGACCCATAGAGACCCACAGAGACACACAGAGACCCATAGAGACCCATAAAGACCCACAGAGACACACAGAGACACACAGAGACCCACAGAGACACACAGAGACACACAGAGACCCACAGAGACCCATAAAGACCCACAGAGACACGCAGAGACACACAGAGACCACAGAGACACACAGAGACACACAGAGACACACAGAGACCCACAGAGACACACAGAGACACACAGAGACCCACAGAGACCCTAAAGACCCACAGAGACACACAGAGACCCACAGAGACCCACAGAGACCCATAGAGACCCATAGAGACACACAGAAACCCATAAAGACCCACAGAGACACACAGAGACCCACAGAGACACACAGACCCATCGAGACCCACAAGACCCACAGACACCCATAGAGACTCACAGAGACACACATACACCCATAGAGACTCACAGAGACCCACAGACACCCATAGAGACTCACAAAGACACACATACACCCATAGAGACACACAGACACACACATACACCTATAGAGACTCACAGAGACACACAGAGACTCACAGAGACCCATAGAGACCCACAGAGAACCCACAGAGACACACAGAGACACACAGAGACCCATAAAGACCCACAGAGACACACAGAGACCCACAGAGACACACAGAGACCCATAGAGACCCACAGAGACACACAGAGACCCATAAAGACCCACAGAGACACACAGAGACCCACAGAGACACACAGAGACCCATAGAGACCCACAAGACCCACAGACACCCATAGAGACTCACAGAGACACACATACACCCATAGAGACTCACAGAGACCCACAGATACCCATAGAGACTCACAGAGACACACATACACCCATAGAGACACACAGACACACACATACACCTAGAGACTCACAGAGACACACAGAGACACACAGAGACCCACAGAGACACACAGAGACCCATAGAGACCCACAAAGACCCACAGACACCCTAGAGACTCACAGAGACACACATACACCCATAGAGACTCACAGAGACCCACAGACACCCATAAAGACTCACAGAGACACACACAGACAACCACAGAGGCACACAGACACACACCTGCTGGGTCTGTCACGTGACCTCCTCCTCATGCACCTAGCCTGGCACAGCAGTACAACCCATGGCACCTGCTGGGTCTGTCACGTGACCTCCTCCTCATGCACTAGCCTGGCACAGCAGTACAACCCATGGCACCTGCAGGGTCTGTCACGTGACCTCACACTCACAGGAGCTGTCAGGCTTTCTTCACACAGAGGGCTCGTTCACACTCACAACAGCTGAGTCAGCTTTCTTCACACGAGGGCTCGTTCACACTCACAGAGACTGTCAGGCTTTCTTCACACAGAGGGCTCGTTCACACTCACAGCTGCTGAGTCCAGCTTTCTTCACACAGAGGGCTCGTTCACCTCTCATAGCTGAGTCAGGCTTTCTTCACACAGAGGGCTCGTTCACTCTCATAGCTGCTGAGTCAGCTTTCTTCACACAGAGGGCTCGTTCACACTCACAGCTGAGTCAGGCTTTCTTCACACAGAGGGCTCGTTCACACTCACAGCTGCTGAGTCAGCTTTCTTCACACACAGGGCTCGTTCACGCTCACAGGAGCTGAGTCAGCTTTCTTCACACACAGGGCTCGTTCACACTCACAGCTGAGTCAGCTTTCTTCACACAGAGGGCTCGTTCACTCTCATAGCTGCTGAGTCAGCTTTCTTCACACAGAGGGCTCGTTCACACTCACAGCTGCTGAGTCAGCTTTCTTCACACAGAGGGCTCGTTCACACTCACAGCTGCTGAGTCAGCTTTCTTCACACAGAGGGCTCGTTCACTCTCATAGCTGAGTCAGGCTTTCTTCACACAGAGGGCTCGTTCACTCTCATAGCTGCTGAGTCAGCTTTCTTCACACAGAGGGCTCGTTCACACTCACAGCTGAGTCAGGCTTTCTTCACACAGAGGGCTCGTTCACACTCACAGCTGCTGAGTCAGGCTTTCTTCACACAGAGGGCTCGTTCACACTCACAGCTGCTGAGTCAGACTTTCTTCACACAGAGGGCTCGTTCACACTCACAGCTGAGTCAGCTTTCTTCACACAGAGGGCTCGTTCACACTCACCGCTGAGTCAGCTTTCTTCACACAGAGGGCTCGTTCACACTCACAGCTGCTGAGTCAGACTTTCTTCACACAGAGGGCTCGTTCACACTCACAGCTGCTGAGTCAGACTTTCTTCACACAGAGGGCTCGTTCACACTCACAGCTGAGTCAGCTTTCTTCACACAGAGGGCTCGTTCACACTCACAGCTGAGTCAGCTTTCTTCACACAGAGGGCTCGTTCACACTCACAGCTGCTGAGTCAGACTTTCTTCACACAGAGGGCTCGTTCACACTCACAGCTGCTGAGTCAGACTTTCTTCACACAGAGGGCTCGTTCACACTCACAGCTGCCATATTATTAACATTCCTTCCCTTTATTCTGACCTTACTCCCTCCCTTTGATGCTGCTAATCCTGCACAATGCACGGGCATAATGACTTTAAAAACCCCTCGCCAAGCCTCCTACGCATTTCACAAGTAGTGCTAATCGTATATCTGCATTTCCCATAAATATGCTAAATTCCTCTTGATATGCAAATTATTTTGTCAAGACGCTCTTTCCCCCTCCATCCCAGCTTCAATAGTCGCTCCAAGCCTG
>NW_026890714.1:0-10000 GCF_015708825.2 Lethenteron reissneri | reverse complement strand
CGGGTAATAGGGAGGTGGGGTAACGTAAACGGAATAGGGGATGCAGGCGGGAGGGACCCCGGGGGCCAACGGCCCCCACACATCCACGCAAGCTCCCGATGCTCCGTTTTGAAGTTTTAAAATGAAACAACTTTGAATTGTGTTATGTTTTGAATTTGATAATTCTATTTCTTCATTAAAAGCTTGTTATTTTACATCTGGAAGACTTCATTGAAAACGACATTTCGTGTGAATTTTCTCTCGTCGTGAAGTAGATGGCCTTGCCGGGGTTCTGTTCGATGCGGACTTTCACCTGGTTGGGATCGTGGGGTTGAGATGAGGCGACACAGAGCTGCTGGCCGTGCCAGAAGACCGCCGTCTGCAGATCAATTCCAACGCGATCGAACGTCTGTCCCTGTGCCTCTGTCGTTCATGCAGGGGACGCGTAGGTTTGCAGCGCCCCCTGCATGAAAACGACAGAACGTGCAGCGTTCGTCACGAAGTTGTGCGTAAGCGCCATAACAAGGCGCTGTCAGCTGACCTGCCACCACGTGCACGGTTCAACAGGGGGCAGCCGAGAGAGAGAGCGAGGTGCCTAGGGGTCGACCAAAGGTTAAACCCCCGGCCCCCCACCCGTCCCTAAGGCCCCTTAAGATAAGACCTTCCAGAAGGTTCTGGGAGGGGGGGGGGGGTCAGGAGGGGAGGGGCGACCCCGACGTGGGGATAAAAGTCCGGCCCTCTGGACGGGCCAGGCGGTGTTCACCAGCTCAAGCCTGAGGACATCCCAAGACGTGAAGACTGGAGCGGCACCCGGGGACCCTCAACGAGGCTCTAGCCAGAGCCGCGTTGTAGCGGACCCGAGGTGAGCTCCTGTACCCTGGCTGGGACGGCTCGTCCAGTCTTCCCTGAACGCCGCCGGGCTCAGGGACCCGTGGGTAGCAGAGCCCGGAGTGTGCAGGCTGCTGCTGCTGCTGCAGTAGAAGGGGCTGTCACTCCCGTGGGCTGTCGGGTGGAAGGGGCCGTACTCCTGCGTGTTAGAGTCGTGGCTAGAGGAGCCGAGTTCGACAGAGTTGTTACAATAAACGCGTTGCCTCAACCAGACGTCCCCGTGTGGTGAGTCAAGGACACGAGACTGACACTAAAGAGCGTCGCCAGTGGGTTTTCAAAGCACCTTCGTCTTACAGAAATCAATTTCGCGTGAGCCCACCGCATTACAACAATGCTCAGCTGTAGCTCACGTGACTTCTGCCGCGACAATGTCTGGATGTTTTCGCCTGAGGACGACTGCTCGTGTTGCGATCGAAACGTCTTGATTTATTATTTTTTTTTCTACCTACGTGACTTTACTGAAAGAACCAAAGAGTATGAAAGACGTCTTGTCTGCTGATCTTGTTCATGTCAGTGTATATCGATATCCCACATTGCTTACACTACACACCACACACATCGGTTTCATTTTATTATTCAATTCTGTTTTTCTTGAGTAAGCAAGCAAGTGAAGTTAATATAAAGGATTTAAAATGAAAGATCCCCTCTTGACATGCCCCGTATATTCCCGAGGGCACTAGCGTTGACCCGTTTTACCACTTTCAAGAACCTGGCGGCTTCAATTTAACTGCTCTATAAATAGTCTCCAGTGTACAGCGTGGGGGCAGGGATTTCATGCCATGTGGTTAGTCAACATTTGCGTCATCATGAAACGGGCGGCTAGAGTCCTCTCTTCCTCTGGCTTGAGATGGCTGCCACCTATGGGTCAGATGATTGCCACCATTAAGCAATTGGTATTAAATATTGAATTTTTTTCCCCTAAACAGTGTAAAATTTTTGAAAAATTTTTTACAAATTAATTGTCACGCACAACGAGTCTGTGTGCAAAATGTCAGCTCGATTGGATCACGGGAAGTGGGTTAAAAAACGACCGAAAGATTTGCACGGTCATAAGCAAGCAAGCACGCAAGCAAGTGAACTTATTATAAAGGATTAAAAATCCAGGGAAAAACTGCAAAGTCTTCCAGAAAAAAGCACTGTACACCAACGCTGTGCAAAAATCCCAGTGGGATGCCAGTCAAACAACAACAACCACAAGACAACTTAGATTAAAGCCATCATTCTAACTGTACTACAACAAACAAACATGGCCAAACCAAAAAACTTTTGAAATCACCAAAATGAAGCCATAAGCAATGTAACAGTGATCATAGGAACTGTGACCGAAATGTCACAATAAACGACACAAAGCACGTTCCACCAAACCCTGTAGCCAAAGCTGGCTGCATGAGTCGCTCCACAACAGCAGGAGCATCAGTAGGAGTATAAAAACTATTTCAAATGCACCTTTAAAGATCTAAGGTGGAGAGCTCTGAAATCAGCTCGTATGCAGGTGCTCCGTGGATTGTTGCATTGCAAGAAAATGTGATGATGACAGCTTGGAGAGGCCTCCATCCAGCATAGGATTTAATTTTGGTTGATAATGATGAACATGAATCTCTCACTCGGCTTTGCCGCCTGTTTACATAAAAGACTCCCCTGAGCTGTATCGCCACTAGGTGGCACCATATCACAATTTACTCCAATTCTGGCAATATGTTCACGAGATGCATGAAAACGTCGAGGTCGGCTCGCCAGAAGAGGGCTCCGGGAGAGAGTTGGTGTAGCTTTGTTATTCCTTCATTGCAGGAACGAAGACTACAGTGGTTGACTAGATGGTTTACTGTATTTACCAGGTAAGGTTGCCCTTTGGGTTTATTGCCGACGCAACTCAACAACTTAAGCAAGATAAGCGGACTTCCTCACTGCTCGGAACGTGAACCAACGCTCACGGACGGCGCAGTAACGAGGATATGACCTCGCGGCTAGGAACGGAAACGCACCATCCCTGCAGATCATTGCCAAAAACCTCGACTGCCGCTGGGACATCCCAAACAAATACAATCTCGGTTGGAATGTTTCCACGAAAGCAAACCGTCCTGGATTGTTTAAAACTGTTTCCAAAGACCAGCATAAATGTTCCATTTCTCTGTTAAATGTTCACCATTCATCTCCTCTGGTTCGTGATGGCAGACTAGCGCGGTGACACACTGGGTGGGTGTGGCAGGACAAAGTGGCAAGCGAGTGGAGCAGAGGGAAAGCCAACTAGTTTCCCTTGCCAAATGAATCTAACAAAAAAAAACGCACACAGAGTTGTAATGTTCGGGCCTTTAATAACCCTTGATCAAGATAAAAATGTACGTCTTGTTTGGGGCGATGTGTCAGTGGTAAAGGTCACAAGGCTATCACAATTTGTTCAACGAATTGTGCAACGCAACAGTAAATTCCTCTCCACTTAGTGCAACAAGTGAAGGATAATTTATTCCATCACGCGGTAATATTTAACTCTTAGGTTATTTCCTTGTTGCCGTTGTTGTGATGGGAAATGAACAGAAACACATTCCTGCGGAGGGAGCTGGCAGGAACGTTGGGTTGCTCGGTCAATGGCCTGCAGGGTCAACGGCGGCGTGGTGTATTCCGCAAATATGCCCGACTGTGAGGGCGGGCACAAGCCGGCGTGAGTAGGTGAAACGTTGAGTTTTATAAGGGCACCACGGGGTGACCAGCCCCTCCCCACCCAGCATCTCCCCACCCAGCCCCACCCTCCCCACCCAGCCCCTCCCTCCCCACCCAGCCCCACTCCTCCCACCCCCACCCAGCCCCACCCCTCTCACCCCCCACCCAGCCCCACCCTCCCCACCCAGCCCCTCCCCACCCTCCCCTCTCCACCCAGCCCCACCCCTCCCCACCCAGCCCCTCCCTGCACGACGGACGGACGGACGGACACAATAATCCCCTGTGGGCTGGTGTAACCAGGAGGTTCCTACCAGTAACAATGTTGCCAATTGCTTCGTTTTTATTTGGAAAGTCCCGGCTCTCCCGTGACGAGGTGGATCCGCACGACGATGTGTGTGAAGTGACTGTCATCGACAACACGACGATGAGGTGACGACGTGTATCCCACCGGCGAGGGTGGTGAATGGTGTCGTGGCTCTGGGGGCGGAGGGGCGTGAGATGTGGCTCACATTTCCTGAATGACTTGGTCAAGGTGCCACGTGCACGTGCATCTCACAGCGCGATTTGGGCAATTAGAACACACGACGGAATTGATTACACCTGCTTGCTTCATCAATTAAAGCCCATCGAGAATCAATTATTCTGAATGTGTTTGTGTGCATCGATTAGGGGCCGTCATTAAAATGACGTCACGCACCTGGCGTGACGTCATTTATGGACGGCCCCTTAACTACTTTTCATAGAGGATTTCACCACGGCCAAGTCGCGCGTGGTCATCATTGGTTGCCTCCCAACCACGCGGTGTTCACACAACTGCTGCAGCCGTGTGTGTGTAGGTGAGTGTCTGTGTGTGTAGGTGAGTGTCTGTGTGTGTGTAGGTGAGTGTCTGTGTGTGTGTAGGTGAGTGTCTGTGTGTGTAGGTGAGTGTCTGTGTGTGTGTAGGTGAGTGTCTGTTGTGTGTAGGTGAGTGTCTGTGTGTAGGTGTGTGTCACTGTGTGTGTAGGTGAGTGTCTGTGTGTGTAGGTGAGTGTCTGTGTGTGTGTAGGTGAGTGTCTGTGTGTAGGTGTGTGTCACTGTGTGTGTAGGTGAGTGTCTGTGTGTGTAGGTGTGTGTCACTGTGTGTGTAGGTCAGTGTCTGTGTGTGTGTAGGTGTGTGTCACTGTGTGTGTAGGTGAGTGTCTGTGTGTGTGTAGGTGTGTGCCACTGTGTGTGTGGTGAGTGTCTGTGTGTGTGTAGGTGTGTGTCACTGTGTGTGTAGGTCAGTGTCTGTGTGTGTGTAGGTGTGTGTCACTGTGTGTGTAGGTGAGTGTCTGTGTGTGTGTAGGTGTGTGCCACTGTGTGTGTGGTGAGTGTCTGTGTGTGTGTAGGTGTGTGTCACTGTGTGTGTAGGTGAGTGTCTGTGTGTGTGTAGGTGTGTGTCACTGTGTATGTGGTGAGTGTCTCTGTGTGTGTAGGTGTGTCACTGTGTGTGTGGTGAGTGTCTGTGTGTATAGGTGTGTGTCACTGTGTGTGTGGTGAGTGTCTGTGTGTGTGTAGGTGTGTGTCACTGTGTGTGTGGTGAGTGTGTGTGTGTAGGTGTGTGTCACTGTGTGTGTGGTGAGTGTCTGTGTGTGTAGGTGTGTGTCACTGTGTGTGGTGAGTGTCTGTGTGTGTAGCTGAGTGTCACTGTGTGTGTAGCTGAGTGTCACTGTGTGTGTAGCTGAGTGTCACTGTGTGTGTAGCTGTGTGTGTGTAGCTGAATATCACTGTGTGTGTGTAGCTGAGTGTCACTGTGTGTAGCTGAGTGTCACTGTGTGTAGCTGAGTGTCACTGTGTGTAGCTGAGTGTCACTGTGTGTAGCTGAGTGTCACTGTGTGTGTGTAGCTGAGTGTCACTGTGTGTGTAGCTGAGTGTCACTGTGTGTAGCTATGTGTGTGTAGGTGAGTGTCACTGTGTGTGTAGCTGAGTGTCACTGTGTGTGTAGCTGAGTGTCACTGTGTGTAGCTGTGTGTGTGTAGCTGAGTGTCACTGTGTGTAGCTGAGTGTCACTGTGTGTAGCTGTGTGTGTGTAGCTGAGTGTCACTGTGTGTAGCCGAGTGCCACTGTGTGTAGCTGTGTGTGTGTAGCTGAGTGTCACTGTGTGTAGCTGTGTGTGTGTAGCTGAGTGTCACTGTGTATAGCTGAGTGTCACTGTGTATAGCTGAGTGTCACTGTGTGTAGCCGAGTGTCACTGTGTGTAGCTGTGTGTGTGTAGCTGAGTGTCACTGTGTGTAGCTGAGTGTCACTGTGTGTAGCTGAGTGTCACTGTGTGTAGCTGTGTGTGTGTAGCTGAGTGTCACTGTGTATAGCTGAGTGTCACTGTGTGTAGCCGAGTGTCACTGTGTGTAGGTGTGTGTGTGTAGCTGAGTGTCACTGTGTGTAGGTGTGTGTGTGTAGCTGAGTGTCACTGTGTGTAGCTTAGTGTCACTGTGTGTGTAGCTGCTGCTGCGTGTGACGAGGTGGTCTGGCTCGACTCGTCACAGCGGCACTGTGACACTCCGCGAGATGGCGCGCGCCAGCGCCTCGGCCACGCGGCAGACGGCGCCATGCGGCGCGCGCGTCCACCGCTGGGCACCGCCGCACCGCCCCCTCCTCCTCCTGCGCATTGCTGCTGCTCTCACGGCGGCCTTCTTCTACTCGCGAGTGGGGTAAGAGAGAGAAGCCGGGCTCGTCGAGAAGCCGGGCTCGTCGCGCGGCGTTGTGACGGGGGGGGGGGGGCTGCGATGGCGATGTCGGGTCGCTGTGAAGATCGTCGAGGGAGAAGTCTGCACGCTGCTGCTGCTGCTGCGTTCGCTCGCGCTGGTCACGGTGCCGCCGGGCGGCTCTCCGTCCACGCGCCCGTCCGTGCGTCCGTCTGCCTGCCCGATGGCTGCAGGGCGCTGTCCGCGGACACGATCTGCGGCAAGATTCCGGGACTGACGCCACAGCAGCGGGCGCTGTGCCGGAGCCACCCGGACGCGATGGTCGCGGTCGGCGAGGGTGCGCGCCTGGGAATCGGCGAGTGCCGGCACCAGTTCCGATTCAGCCGCTGGAATTGCTCGGCGCTGGGGGAGGAGACGGTGTTCGGCCAGGAGCTCCCAGGCGGTGAGCGCCCCGACTCGGCGTCAGTTCGGCAGAGGGGCGGACCCGCGGTGTGCGGTCACCCTGTGCGTCTCTCTCTGAATTCTAGAACTCGCAACGCGCCACGTTCTATTTATTTAAAAGTTTTTTCATTTCTCAATCATGGGCAGTCCTCTGCCTAGAACAGGAAAAAGAACAGGAGAAATCATGACCACAACCCGAGCCGGTGATCCTGTTGTAACAACCAGTGCCTGCACCACTCTCCCTGACAGCAGGTGCACCGAGTATGAAACACGAGAAACACATCCTGCACACAACCTTTGAGCGAACAAGTTTACCGTCGCCAGGGAAGAAACATGAATCCGCCTACCCTCGCAGCGGAGGCCGTCCTCAAACTCTGTGCCACACGGGGGTGGAGGCCACCGCCATTTCTCATTTGCAGCGTCACTGCCCACCATCTCTGTCTCCACCTACACCACCCTTTCCAACGGCCGACATGCAGGTGCCCTTAATCACTCTCCCGCGCGCCGCCCACAGGGCCGCCTCCTTCACGGCGCTTACGACGGCCCACGCCTGAGCCCAGACCTCCCCCGCCCTCTGTCTGAACATCCCCCAAATGTATTGGGCAATGTGGCCTTACTGGACAAAAATGAGGCAGCAGAGGCTGACATAACTCCCACACCTCCGAGCAAATGGGCACTGAGGGTGCGGGCCAATCTTCGGGAACACATGAACGTCTTTATTCCGGCCTGTCCCAGGCCGCCAGCCAGGATAAATCCCATTGCCTTTTCGTCAGGGCTGGCGATGTTACGTTTTTCTAAAGTAGTCGGTGCACGGCACCCCGTGCACCTGGCACCTCTGTACCAGCCTGCTGCTTAGACGTCTCCGCCAGGACGTCCCTGGGAATCCACGACGCGCGTGTCTGGGCCGGCTCACGCTTCACAACGTGTTCGCTTGCCGCGGTGCACGATCACCCCTGAGGCCAAGCCACGGGGGTGCCAAGCCACCGCAGGAGCCACGCCTGCCTGTGCCGTATGTAACGAGGCTTCCACCTGGAGTTCCATTGGAGAAATACAGGCGCAGCGTGTCGCAGGACACAGGATCGTGGCGAGGGTGCACGTGATATTCGGGGCGCCCCTCCCACCGTTCCTCGACGATTTTATTATATACATCGTTTCCCGTTCCACTCGGCCCGTCGCGCCCCCCCCCCCCCCCCCCCCCACAGATGAACCTGAAGAACATTCGCTGGCAGTCTTTTCGCCATTTGTGCGCCCGGCGAGATCACGTAGGCCCGGTAGATAAGTGCCGGGAGGATTTCCACCCTCGGGACTAACATTCTACCTTCCATTGGAAGGCGCCTGTCCGCCGCGGCCGGCCGGCCCGACCCTCACCGCCCTCTCCCTTCCCATCCAATGCTTCGTCGCCGAGTCCTGCCAACAGAAGCTGACCCCTAGGATCTTGATCCCTCTCCCAGCACCGTTATACCGGTGGACGGCCCTCGAATAGCCTGGGGTCACTGAAGATCAGCATCTCACTCTTCCTCACATTTACGTTAGATCCCGAGGCCAAAAATAATCTATCCGCGAGTCCTAGGGCCTCCCATACCGAGGAGACATCCCACTGAAATGACGACATCGTCCATACACATGGCTATTTTTCTGGCTCCCTACACCCCTTTAATCCGCTGATTTCCCCTGACCGCCTGGGCAAAGGGCTCCATTCACAACATGAATACACCGGTGACATAGGGAGACACCCCTGTCGCACACCTGACCCAGTTGGTATCTCCTCAGAGAGGACTCCATTATCAGCAGGCTGCCCGTGAGCTATGATACAGCAGTTGCCTTATCCAGCCGATCAATTGTTTCCCCACATCACCGCGACCCGCGTCTCCCCCCCCACCTCCCACGCGTCCCTGCTCCACCACCCTGCTGCTCACACCGCCCCCCCCCCCCCTGCGTGGGCTCCCCGACACGAGCAGGTAGCCGAGAAGCGGCCTTCGCGCACGCCGTGATGGCGGCGGCCGTGGCGTACGCCATCACGGCGGCGTGCGGCCGGGGCGACCGGAGCTGGTGCGGCGACGGCGCCAAGCAGGGCGGCTTCTACGATGCACAGGGCGGCTGCTCGGCCGACCTCAGCCACAGCCTCGAGTTCTCGCGCCTCTTCGTGGACGCGCGCGAGGTCCAGCGGAGCGCACGCACGCTCATGAACCTGCACAACAACGCCGCCGGGCGCAAGGTGTCAGCGATTTCCCCACACCAAGCACTCCTCCAGATCCAATCCAACGCAGGCGCTGAAAACAAAATCACCCCTCCCCACTCTCTCCCCCCCCCCTTCCCACCCCCCATTATCCTACCTCTTCTCCTCGTCATTTTTCCGGCACAATGCTTATTTTTAGCTAAGGAAAGCTGTCTCGAGTGTGGACCAATTAACTTCAAGGACAGTGCATATCATTATCATCATCAGAGTTGTTTCTTTTTGTTTGCATTTTGACTGCTTGTGTTGTGGTTCTTGTGGTTCTTGCAAACATGTCAGTTTTTGTACCAGTTGAAAGGGTAAAAACCTATCACTATATTTTGCCACTGGTAAAGGAGGTGTCTCATAGTGTAAATGGGGTTGTTGCTGGGCTCTGGTCCAATCACGCGCCGGGGTATTGGGGGGCGGAGCCTGGTCTGCGGGGCGTGTGGGAGGGGCCACCGTTCACCTCGGCTCCAATGGGAGGCGAGGTGAATGGGGGCGGAGCCAGCGGGGCAGTATGGGAAGGCCGGATCTGACGATCCGGAAGGAGAGGAGTCAGGATCACGTGGGGGGATATTAGTGGGAGCCCGGAAGAGATCGGGGCAGTCGGGAAGTTGAGAGTCTGAGCCACGCTGGGTGGTGAGAGATCCGCGCCATCGGCCACGTGGCCGAAGGTCCTCAGCACGCCGTCGGCCAGCGGGGTGCGGAGTGCGGGAGTAGAGGAGCTAACGGAGGAGCGTGCGTGGCACGCGAGAGGAGACGACGCTGGTCCGTGGAGGAGACCAGCGGGGTGCGGAGAAGAACCTAAATAGAAGACAAGCGGAGACCAGCAGTGGCTGACGGAGTCTTTTATTACATGTTTGTGTGTTGCCATAAAGGCTCATATATTGGAAAACTCCAGCACAATTGCCGCTGGTGTAATAAAATTATTAAAGTCAAAGTCTGTCTCTGTCTCTCTGTGTCTCTCTGTGTCTCTCTGTCTCTCTCTCTCTCTGTCTTTTGTCTCCCCCCCCCCCCCCCTTGTCCCCACCTACCTCCCCGATGCTCTCCTGCCCTCTCGTCTCTCTCTCCCCCCCCACGCGCCGCCAGGTGCTGGAGGAGAAGATGAAGACGGTGTGCAAGTGCCACGGAGTGTTGGGCTCGTGCACCACCAGGACGTGCT